>NC_083467.1:27541501-27804001 GCF_030014155.1 Tachysurus vachellii
TCACTCTGGATAAGGGTGTCTGCTAAATGCCGTAAAATGTAAATGTAAATGAACGTGGCCTAATACTCTTCCTACGAGTGCACGATGTGCTCGCAGAGAAAACAACAGATTTACCCTGAGATTAATTAGAATCAGGAGATGTTCAATCCGGCGAAGTCTCAGCTCTCCAGCTGTCCTCTGCTCTGACAGACGAGACGTTTAAGATGCGGTTTCTGCCGCCGGGTTTCGCCCTCTGACAGCCCGAGTACAGAGGAGAGAGACTCTCCATCTGTTTATCGGAGAAAACGGATACGGCTTGGAGAAGGAGGACCTGAACCTGGCATCATGCTGACAGCTGCTTAGGGAGATAAAATAACAACGGGGCATGGAGAGAATTAACAAGGTGATCTGTGGAGGAGTTGAACAGAGGAGTCTGATGATGGACATTATAGAATTGACCTTAAATAGAAATCCTCACATTATTCAGCCTCCTTATATAACTCACTAAGATATGAATGATTTTTTTTCTCTACTATCTAAATCCTTCTGAAGGCAAAATTCCAGCACGATATTCCATCTCAGTTGTGCGATTGAATCATCAGTCGGTTATCTGGTTCGGAAAATACGTGAGTGTTCGGCATGTTTTTGTCACACTAGACTCACGCTCAGTTTGTGCTTCGTAATGTGAGAAAATAATGTGATGTTTTCACGAGAGAAAATCGGTCTGTTCATCATCCTCGGCGCCACATTCATCTAAAAACAAAAGGCTTGTATTTCTACAAAAATGACTGATTTATTTCCAGTTTTTCAATCAAATAGTGAAATTCTATTTCAGAAAAGGATGTGTGCGATAGATCTGTGAGCTTTACGCACGCAGACTGCTAGACTGAAAGAAGGCTGAGGAAAAAGAAATATTCACAATTCCACTGAACTACACACTGTTGTAGAAAGGACATTATTTACATTGACGTTATTTACATTAACATTATTTACATTGACGTTATTTACATTAACATTATTTACATTGACGTTATTTACACTGACATTATTTACACTGACATTATTTACACTGACATTGTTTACATTGACATTGTTTACATTGACGTTATTTACATTAACATTATTTACATTGACATTATTTACACTGACATTGTTTACATTAACATTATTTACATTAACATTATTTACATTAACGTTATTTACACTGACATTGTTTACACTGACATTATTTACATTGACGTTTTTTACATTAACATTATTTACATTGACGTTATTTACATTAACATTATTTACATTGACGTTATTTACACTGACATTATTTACACTGACATTGTTTACATTGACATTGTTTACAACGACGTTATTTACATTAACATTATTTACATTGACATTATTTACACTGACATTGTTTACATTAACATTATTTACATTAACATTATTTACATTAACATTATTTACATTGACATTATTTCCTGTGTTCATCAGATGGTGTTTAAAGGAAATGTTTCATAAGACACTATTCACTATGGAATTATTGTTATACAAAAATAAACAAATCATCATCATCATCATCATCATCATCATCATCATCATCATCTTCATTTCCAGGCAGAGATTAGATGAAAGAAAGATGTTTTATACTATGACATTTACCATTATTATATAATCTAATTATGAAACATCATCTACACCTTAAAACTATTCACTCAGACAGCCTTGAGTATCAGACAGGCCTGTGTGTGTGTGTGGGTATGTGTGTGTGTGTGTGTGTGTGTGTGTGTGTGTGTGTGTGTGTGTGTGTGTGGTATAAATGAGAAAACATGCCTGAAGCAGCAGAAGTGAGTGAAACCTAGACAATAAATATTATTTCAAAGATAAGCCAGATGGAGTGAGAACAGAATGAGGAAATTTGAAATCAGGCTACGGAGCCTGAAGACAAACGAAAAGCAGCCTTCATGTAGAGATGCAGTCGGATTTCCTGCAGTTTAGATCGACTGGCTTAATACATCAACCCTGATGGAACGGTCATGGATTAGAATGAGGGACGGCTTCTAAAAGTAAACTGAAATAAAATCAGAATATATTTAGAAATAATGACAATAAAAAAAGTAAGAAATAAAGAGATACTGTAGGCATCGTTCTTTGCTGTGATTTATACTGAGCAGGTGAATCCAGAGCATTTCCTATGAAAACAGGAAGTCCTGATCATCAGACATCACCATGTTCACAAACATTTACACCAACGGGTGATTAGGAGCTGATCTGAATGTTGTTTTTTTTTCTTGGGAGGAACCCAGAAGAAACCCTCGTGAAGACTGTCAGAAAACAAAGTGATAAAATTCAGACACAAATGCAAGGATAGCTAAAAACACGATTTATTAAACAACATAAAAACACAACAAAAACAAAACCAGGAAACACTGAGTGGAAAAAAAAAAACCTCGAAAACCAAGACCAAGCACACAAAGACCATACAAAGTCAGACACAAAAGGAACACGACAAGGGCAGGGAAGGCACGTGAACAGGGAGTTCGGGAAAGATCCTGACAGAAGACAAGAAGAACATATGATACTCTACAGAGAAAGCACGGAGCTGTGAAACATCAACACTGCATCCTAAAAATATATAAATCTGTACTATATATTACACTAAACTTGATCTTGCGTCAGAATCAATCATTATGACATATCATGTCAATCAATATTTGGGTGTTTTCCTAGAAAAATGACTAAAAATGACTTTTTTTGCGCTGATATAATTAAGGTGACCGATTAAATAAAAATAAAAATCAGACTTGTTTCTACATGACAGTCAGCTGTACTCCAGTCGCGTCTCTGGTTGATATGTTTTAAAAGATTTTTAAAAGATGATTAAAAATAATGTGATAAGAAATATTCAGAGATAAATAAATCCTTCAAGCTGTCAGGTCGAGGTCAGGCATCTCCTCATTGCTTCTGTACTTTACACACCTCAGATTTGTTTACATGGTTTGTTTAGGTTCCTGTCCTGTCTCCACTCAGGTCTCATTGGTTGTTTGTCGTGAAGTATACGTCTGATTTCTGAGCCGTTTGGTGATTCTGGGCTTGACCTGGCAACTTTTCGTCCTTTAATTTGGATTCGTCTTGCTCTCAGACGTCCCATTGCTTGAACATCTGACCATTGCTTGTTTTTGTATTCTGATGGGTTGGATAGGTTTTATAATCATAAAGCCGCAAAGCCACTTTTCTAACAACACCACAGCCTTTTATAGCCATGAGTCCAAAAGAGCAAAACACTCCATGCTCTCTGGGTGGGAGGGGCATACTCCAAAACATCACACTCTTCTGGTGCTAGATGTACAGTATGTATGTTAGGGGAGTCCTGTCTGGTGACAGCTGAATCCAAGACTAGCAAAGAGCCAAACAAGGACAGAGTGAGGCAACTGCTGTGGTGTTACTGTTGGGCCCTTGAGCAAGGCCCTTAACCCTCTCTACTCCAAGGGTGCTGTATCATGGCTGCCCCTGTGCTCGGATCCCAACCTCAAAAAGTTGGTATATGTGAAGAAAAGTTCTGTGCTGTGCTGTAATGTATATGTGACAAAATAAAGGCTTCTATTCTATTCTATTTAATTAAATGAACAAACAGAAAATGAGGAGGGCGCACGGTGGCTTAGTGGTTAGCACGTTCGCCTCACACCTCCAGGGTTGGGGGTTCGATTCCCGCCTCCGCCTTGTGTGTGTGGAGTTTGCATGTTCTCCCCGTGCCTCGGGGGTTTCCTCCGGGTACTCCGGTTTCCTCCCCCGGTCCAAAGACATGCATGGTAGGTTGATTGGCATCTCTGGAAAATTGTCCGTAGTGTCTGATTGCGTGAGTAAATGAGTGTGTGTGTGTGTGCCCTGTGATGGGTTGGCACTCCGTCCAGGGTGTATCCTGCCTTGATGCCCGATGACGCCTGAGATAGGCACAGGCTCCCCGTGACCCGAGGTAGTTCGGATAAGCGGTAGAAAATGACTGAGAGAACAGAAAATGACTTCGACAAGGAAGAAGTTAAGAAATATGTGTGACGGCGCGCTCCAGTGGCTTGGCAGTGAATTGTCCATGATTACAAAAAAAAAAAATATATATATATATATACATATATATATATATATATATATATATATATATATATATATATATATATATATGTATATATATATATATAATTTTTATATTCCATCATATATAAAAAAAATTATATATATATATATATATATATATATATATATATATATATATATATATATATGTATACATTTTTTCCTCATAATACAAGAACAAACAATCTATCAATATGTAAACCATGCTTTTTCCACACAAGGTGATATTTTGGTGTGTGTCCTTGCCCCAGTTGCCCAAAATCATCTCCATCTCCATATGTAACTTTGACATTTGATATTTTTTACCACAGATCCATCTGATCTAAAGGTCACAATTATTTACTCACTGCTAAAGGATGCAAGAGGCTTTCAACGACGTGCAGAAAACGCAAGAAAATTTTATCAACTGCGGGTTTGTTCACGTTTCAGTGTTTTGGAGCTCGCTGATGCATAATGTATGCTGTGAAAAACAAACCTCTTGCTCGTATCTTCTTGCATTTAGCTTCACCTCGCGACAGGAATATATATCCTCTGTTTATCAGAGGTGGCTGTTTTGCATGAAATTGTTCAGTTAATTACACAGTCAGTGGCTGCAATGTGGGCGCACATTTTCTAATTAAGAAGAACAGGGTTCCTGCGCTGCATGCTTATGGAGTTATTAGTTTATGGAACTTCATTTCATTTCAACAAAATGAGTCGGAGCTAAAAAAAAATCTCACCCGGCATCCACTTGGCATCAGACTTTTATAAATAATAAATAAACAAATAAATAAATTAAAGACTTAGGGATTTAGCAAGTGGAAATCGATATGGACCTTGGTGGTGTTTTTCGTGTATAAGTTTTCATCCCCTTTAAACGTTTTTCCACATTTTGTTGTGTTAAAACCTGGAACTGAAAAGTATGGACTACTCAGCTATCATATGTTTGTTTTGTTTTTTTTAAACATTATCCTGCAAAAGCATTGAATCCAAACGACTGGAGCGAACGATTTCCTGGACCAATCCCATGACGCGTGTGGTTCGATGCTTCTTAAATTCCCTGCCTACCTGCATTTACTTCCCATTTACTATATGACATCCAAAATATGTTTTCCATCATATCTTGGCATACACAGTCTATCGTTACAGACATAAAAAAAAATAAAGCTTAGTAGGAAGTAGAGGACGTAGTTGCTGCTGTGGTTACCGTATCCGCTAGCGATGATGCTGCTGTCTGTTGTGTGTCTCACATGCACTACCAGATTAGGGCAAAACTTGTGAACCAGAGTTATAATGTACAAAATCAAATCCTGCACTACAAACTTTATTTATTATGAATAATATCAAATACGATGGTTTAAACATCCTTCATTAACTTCCTTGATAAAGCTTAATTAATTTTAATAATTAATAACAGGCCCTTGTTGGACCCCTGAGCAAGGCCCTTAACCATCAATTGCTCAGTTAAATAAAATGAAATTAAATGTAAGCCACTCTGGATAAGGGTCTCTGCTTAAATGGCGTGAATGTGAAATATTCAAGTCCGAATTCTATTTCTGTGATTAAAACCTAACTACCGATTAAGCTATTAGATTACTATAGATTTAGATAGACACTGGACAGGCCACGCCCACACTCCTATGAGCGATACAAGCAAATTTCTACAGTGAATTTTCGCTAAGTGTGTGTAAAAATCTGTGTGTCTGATTATAATCAGCAGATTGTGACAATATATCACAACAATTTTGCTCACTACAGCTACTATAACATACTATAACTTCCTTGTTCCACAGAAATTAACATTTCAATTAAAATGTAATTGAACTGAATTGTTCGATTCAATAATCACCTCATCAATGATTAGATTTCCATAGCAACATGCCCATATATGGTTTATTCCTTACCCACTGCTATACAAAGATGATTCTTGTACACCGGTTTATTTTGCTTCCACCACATTTCTAACAATAATCCCAATCCACCAGGTCGTATTCATTCTGGACTTTCTCGTAATTAGATTTGCGGTGCGGAAAGAAAAACAAGGAGGTTGAATTTTTTTTCCATATTCTTTTGCATATAATTTATTTGCTTGATATCTGCATAAAATCCTTTCTTACCAGCGTCATTAACACAGACCTCCGAACACTACTGCAGCTAATTAAAGGAAAAGCTTGTTTTTAATTAAGCATGTAACGGACAGAACAAGTCAGGGTTTGTTCATACAGAGCACTTTAAAACCACGCTTTCAGTCATAATACACATGCATACAGACATTTTTTTTTTACTTTAGAATAAAACAACACATCACTGTTCGAAAGGGGTTTCGACATCAGACGAAGCTGTGAGAGAGTTAATTAGGGAGGAAAAAAAGGAGCATATTTCATGAAATAAATTAATTCAATCACACTTTTTACAGAAACCACATTTTGCAGTTTCTGTAGAAGGACAAAAAAGTTCAAAGCACTTTCGTGCACTTATTCTCTGTGTGAAGACGAGAAGAAAAATGTCCTTAATATTTCAATTTAAAATGTGCCTGGATTTGTCTGTTTGTGTTTTTCAGTAACATTTAAGGCACAAAACCTGTTATATAGGAATAACATAAACTGGAGGATATTTTAAGGATCTTTAATTGTTTAGTTTGGTCATAATTCTAATTACTGCACTGCATTTTATATGATTGTGATTTCATGTTTCTTTAATATTACATACAGTAGAAGTTAAATATTTGGTAATGTTATTGAACTTAAGCAAAAGACAAAACATCAGACATCCTGTCTTACCTTACCTGTCATACCTACCATATTTGGTTCAGTACCTACTGAATTCGATTCAGTGTCAACTCCATTTGGTTCAATACGTACTGCATTTGGTTCAGTACCAACTGCATTTGATTAAGTCCCCTCTGAATTTGCTTAAGTAACTACTGCATCTGCTTCGGTTCCTACCACATTTGATTCAGTCCCTGCTGCATTTGGTTCCATAAATTCTGCATTTGATTCAGCAGCTATTTCATATTTTTTCAGTTTAAACCTCATCTGCTTCAATACCTACCACATTTAATTCAATACCTACCACATTTAATTCAATACCTACCGCATTTAATTCAATACCTACTGCATTTGATTCAATACCTACCACATTTAATTCAATACCTACCACATTTGGTTCAATACCTACCACATTTGATTCAATACCTACCACATTTAATTCAATACCTACCACATTTGGTTCAATACCTACCACATTTAATTCAATACCTACCGCATTTAATTCAATACCTACCACATTTAATTCAATACCTACCACATTTGGTTCAATACCTACCACATTTGATTCAATACCTACCACATTTGATTCAGTCCCTACTACATTTGGTTCTGTACCTAGTGCTCGGCCTGCAATGTAATGGCAAGTGACCTATAATGTCATAATAACAGTAAAAACCTTTTTTTATCTGGTTTAACCCTTTAACTAGTTTACAGTTTATTTAGGTGTATTAAATCACACCATCATTTTGCACTCACTTTCAACCCAAAGAGTTAAATTGCTGGCTCTCTAGCTCTTTTGCTTCATTCCTATTGCATTATGGGGCGTCCATTATGGTTCCATCCTGCAGAATTTTAGTGAAAGCAGTTGGTCATCCCAGCACGTCTCACCTACTATGTTATGAATACTGTGAATTGAGCCACGCTACTCCTTTGGCTTACGTATCATCTGTTCAGACAGGTTGTACAGTATGGTGGTAGTGATAGTGAGATGCAGCTACACACAAATGAATATACTAGTGCTCATTAGTGTAAACAGTATAGTGATCATGTGAGCTGCAGTGCTGATGGGTCTCGTGGTCCTGCGCCGTATTCAGCCACATCATATTGATTCCTTCCTTTTTTCTTGTGTATTGTCAGGCAATTTAAGTCTGATATTTCTCTGGAGTACATATCTGATCCGGGGGCACGGTGGCTTAGTGGTTAGCATGTTCGCCTCACACCTCCAGGGTCAGGGTTTGATTCCCGCCTCCGCCTTGTGTGTGTGGAGTTTGCATGTTTTCCCCGTGCCTCGGGGGTTTCCTCCGGGTACTCCGGTTTCCTCCCCCGGTCCAAAGACATGCATGGTAGGTTGATTGGCATCTCTGGAAAATTGTCCATAGTGTGTGATTGCGTGAGTGAATGAGTGTGTGTGTGTGTCCTGCGATGGGTTGGCACTCCGTCCAGGGTGTATCCTGCCTTGATGCCCGATGACGCCTGAGATAGGCACAGGCTCCCCGTGACCCGAGGTAGTTCGGATAAGCGGTAGAAGATGAATGAATGAATGAACATATCTGATCCTAATTATATAGTGATCATATTAATAATTTAATTAATCCATTTGTCTGTTTGTTTAATGCACAAACATGTATTCAGTTTCCTTGCAAAATTGGTGTAAATAATCTCAGTTTATCCTTTAAATATACATTTCAAGTAGCACAAAATCAGATGTTATCTTTTTACAGTCTCTCCCAAGGCCATGATGTTAAACAAACTCTCGACATGTCTAGTACCACGGCTTATCAAACAGGAAGAAGTGGAGCAAAACACTGGAATCAGTGTAGTATAAAATTTTTATGTTTCTATTTCTTTGTCTGTGTGTAAGAATACAGCTTGTATGCTTTCATTAGCATGCATGAAAGGATCAGCTAATACACCACTGATGAGTCGCCATCTGGGTTTCCTCCTATAGACTTAATCATAAAGATAATGTAAAAAAAACAAACAAAGAAACAAACATATCTATATTAATAAGCACAAGAGATAAGCACAAGGTTCGTGTTTTTACTGTTTCCTCCAGCTATATTAAACAAGTACAATAGAATTCAGCCATGATGTTTATTTTAATTTGTAGAAATCCAGTTTTTCAATAAGGGTCTCAATAGTTTTCTAATTTGCATATACTGTAGTTGAAAGAAAACCGATTGCTTTCACATTTTGGAGCTAACAATCTCTGGAATCTATAAGGATTTTTTTATGTCATGTGAGACGTTCCTTAAATTCCCTCATAACTTGGTGTAAATTTATTATTAAAAGCATTTGAATATATTCGTTTTTGAAGTTATTGATGTTGGTGCCAAAACAGGGTCAAGGTGACAGCAAGGTGAAATGAAACTTACTTCCTATAGCTATGGTAAATTCATCTGTGTCCATAATGTTGACATTGAATTCATCACTCATTCATTCTTTACAGCTTTATCCAAACTACCTCGGGTCAGGGGGAGCCTGTGCCTATCTCAGGCGTCATCAGGCATCAAGGCAGGATACACCCTGGACGGAGTGCCAACCCATCGCAGGGCACACACACACTCATTCACTCACGGAATCACACACTACGGACAATTTTCCAGAGATGCCAATCAACCTACCATGCAGGTCTTTGGACCGGGGGAGGAAACCGGAGTACCCGGAGGAAACCCCCGAGGCACGGGGAGAACATGCAAACTCCACACACACAAGGTGGAGGCAGGAATCGAACCCCCAACCCTGGAGGTGTGAGGCGAACGTGCTAACCACTAAGCCACCGTGCCCCCAACATTGAATTGTATTTATTTATTTATTTATTTTTGTTTATGTTTTTCATATTTGGTCACCAAGTGAAATGTAAGGATTGTGTAGATTTCATATAGCGTTATACATTTAGAGAGATGTGGTAGCTTAGTGGATAAGGTGCTGGACTACAGATTGGAAGATTGTGAGCTTGAACTCACAATCTGGGTCCACAAAGCTGCTGCTCTTGGGCCCCTGAGCAAGGCCCTTAACCCTGGTTGTATGCAAATCAAGTTAAAATGTATGTCTCTCTGGATAAGGGTGTCTGCCAAATGTCATAAATCTAAATATTCTGAACTTAATTCACAAAGCACCTTTGGATACTAACATTACAGAATATTGCACTCTGTGCTTGTTTTTATAAATTTTTTAATTACTCTTTCTAATCTTACTGATTATTGTGCCAATCCGAGCACCTGGCACCTAAAATCAGTGTTCCTTGCGATTGATATCCTACTTGGCTATATTAACAAATTATCTATTTTCCAGAAAGAGCCAACCCAGGCCTAAATACTGTCGGACTTGTGGCTTTAAATAAACAAACGAATAAACAGAACCACCTACGTGATGTGACCCACCCATCAAAACCTCATGACTGTTGGAATGCAGGTTAGATCAAATGTGTGATGCTATAAAAGCTGAATTTGTTCATGGAGATGCGATACATACTGTACTGTACAGAGGTGTCAGATCAGGACCAAATCGACTCACTTTTATACTGATTAAATTTTATGGGTTGGCAGAGTGAGTGATATAGAAGAAGTAAAACTGACCTCTCTTGCAGTCGTAGGTTTAGCAACAGTAACTTTGCTACGGCTGTTTAGATATGAAAAATTACTGGAGGTCTGATTTCCCACCTAGCTGTAAATAATGCACACTTGTTCTGCTGCTGCTGCTGCTGATGATGACGGGGCCTTTTATGTTGTCTGAATGCAGTCCTGATTGCATAGCAGCTGTGTGTGTGTGTGTGTGTGTGTGTGTGTGTGTGTGTGTGTGTGTGTGTGTGTACACATGTGCAGGAGGAATAACCAGGTCTCAGTTTTCTATGGTATATGAAGCGGTACCAGGTGTCAAGAACAGAGACTCTCAAAATGACCAAGTCAAAGAGAGAGAGACTTAAAACTTTTCAGCTATTTATGATCCTGACCTTGAACAATATTTTATTTGGTGCCTCTCACTGTCTTGATGAGGGGTATTACAGTAAATACAATGCCAGTCTGAACATTTGTTAAGATATGATCTAAATTTTACAGCATTTGGTACTTTTCTTCAGCGTGGGTTACATTTATCTAATTTATACAGCTGAGCGGTTGAGGGGTTCAGGTCCTTGCTGAAGGCCCAGCTTTGTGGTATTAGATATGAGCAGCTTGGTGGTATAAGATATTAGCATAAGCCACAGACTTGGACTACAAAATACCAGATATTTGTAGCACTGCCTTCTGAAAGGAGAGTATTTCTGCCAAAGTGGGGCCCTTGAACAAGGCCCTTAACCCTCTCTTCTCCAGAATCATTGTCTCATTCCACTGTGCTATAATGTTAAAAATAAATGCTTATTCTTCTTCTTCTTCTTCTTCTTCTTCTTCTTCTTCTTCTTCTTCTTCTTCTACTTATATTGCTTAACAACATCTCCAGCAAAGGTCAATGCTTCCAGAATTACTTAGCAGAGCTTATGCATGGTCTTGCCTGTCCTTCCTGAGACAATGACAGAACATCATTGGAGTCATCTGAAAGCTTTCCTCTATGGCTTCTGCAAATTGATTGATGAGAGCCTTCCACAAGCATCACTCGGAGATCCACCTTCTTTAACTCAATGGGTTTCTAAGTATCTGCATCCATCCTTTCATGAGCAGTGAAGATGCCCTTGGCTCTGTGAAGTCTACAGAAGATGGCCACTCAAGCACCTTTCCTAATAACACTGAATGAATAGAACTGCTATAAGGACAAACACTCTTGTCCACTGGGGAAGACTCCAACTGTAAGATCCTTATCCTGGCACTGGTGAGTATCTCATCACTCAGTGGGAATTCAGGAGTGGAAGAGAGATCAAATAGTTATGTACTGGAACAACTTACAGTCTGGACTATAAGTGGCTCACTAATTCATAGCTTTCCATCTCACACAGTATTCATGCCCCCCCATCACTCACATTCTTCATATTCTACGTAGTGACCCCACAAGACATATCTACATAAGATCACTTATGGAATCTATCCACAGGTCTGGGACCAAGGGCAGGACCCGGTACCCATAAACTAGGCAGGGTACACTTGCCCTTTTTTGTACCTTTCATAAACATCTTTAGGATTACCTTTTGTCTGATCTCTGCCCTAAGATCAGTGAGGACTTATATTCCTAAGGTTCACCAAATACACCTGATCTTCCACATAAAACTAGGTCTAAGAAAGTGAAAGAAAGAAAGAAAGAAAACTCATAATATATAGACCTAAAAACTGAAATAAAAATAAAGTGTATAAATATGAAAGAAAAAAAGGGAATGAGAATATAAATGTGTAAATATGGAATTCCCATTCCTATGTGACGGAAAGAAAGCGCTCGAGTTGCTGATTATGTCAGTTTAATCATGTATACAGTAAGAGGCTGTAATGAGTGCAGATGAGCTGTGCCATGATAAAAAAACAAAAATCACACCATTTACAGGAGGTCAAGCAAAAGCACATTGTGCTGATGGGGGAAAATCAGACTCTTCACACATCACATCAACATTCACATCAGCAATAAGGATCGATATGTATTCTCTCTCTCTCTCTCTCTCTCTCTCTCTCTGTCTGTCTCTCTCTTTCTCTCTCTTTCTGTCTTTCTCTTTCTCTCTTGTTCTGTCTTTTTTCTTTATTCTTACAGAATCTTTAAAACTTATGGATCTGCCTATCTGTCCATCAAAACGTATTGGATGGCACATGGGGGACATTCTAACGTTCCACTCTCTACGTGCTAAGCATGCGAAAGATTGAAAGCAATTGATTTTCCACCTCCATTGGGACAAAGAGAGACACAGTGGTGCTGAGTTAGCACACCGAGAGGCTACGACATTCTGTCAACTATTTTACTCATCCATATACCGGAGACCTCTGTAGAACTGCAGGTATGGGTGTTAATATATAATGTAGTAAAGGCTACAGGCTTGCATGAACTGATATGTGATTCTCTGTTTCGTGTAACTCAACCTTCATCTTCTATCGTTTTTCATCATTCTGAATGTGTCACAGGGGGCTCGTTGACGGTCGAGTCCGATAATAGGCTGAATTGATTAGACTTATGTCTGATTTTGCTAAGGCATTTAGCTTTCAACAACATGATTAAAGCATTAATGAGGAACTTACCCTCAGCAAGTGAGGATTAAAGCGGCCTTCACACTGCACACGACAAACGGACATGACTGTCGGATTTCGCCCCCTAGTGACAGTCGCACCAAATGTGCAATATGATCGTGTAGATGTCAACATGGGAGAGAAGCTACTGTAATTCTCGCGGTCTTGGAAAACCCATTGCTATATAATCGTGACACCCGAAAATAACCACGAAGAAAATCTTCTCCATTAAGGCGCAACTCTTGCACTAAACGGTGATACTCACAGAGACTTTTTCTGCGAGTCAGGTAGTGTTTTATCCACACTGATTTGATCTGTTTTCTTTTCTCCAGTAAAGGAGAGCAAAAACAAGAGCCTGTATTCTCCCTTGTAAGAAATTAGAAATTGCACCCAAATTCCACTCCAAGGTACACATCTAAAAGAGCTCATTCCTAAAAAGGTTTAAGTATCATAAGGTAATACGTTTAGGACTCTAAATGTATAAACTTGATTCAATTATAAATATGGGAACGGCAGCAGGACATTAAGCATCACCACGAACAAAGGGTCTACGTGACTGCGATTACCATTTAAAGTGATCACTTGGTTGATAACAATACCAAGCCAAGGTACTGTATACATGGCCGCGATTACCATTTAAAGTGACCACTTGGTTGATAACAATTGTAACAATACCAAGACATGGTGTACGTGACCATGATTAACATTTAAAGACAATCAGCTAGACAACAAGGTGTAGCCCAGCCATTCGGGAGACATTCGGTTCTTACACTCAACACACATTCAAAGCGGAACTTCATTTAAATTACCAAAAGGGAAAACTGTATATAATGCTTGAGCAGGATTTGCTCTGGGTTCTTATTGACTCCGATGAACCCAAAGTACGTCATGTATTTTGTCACTGCTATGCTGGAATAAACTTCTTGTTCTTCATTAAGATCTTCAACTTCATTATCTTATTTTTACACTACGCATTTTTTATTTCTTACACCCTCCATTTATCATGGTGAATGAATGAATGAATTAATGAAGGAGTAAATACAAACAATCAATGCAACAATAAATCCAGAAAGGCCGCGAATAATTTTTGAGGAAACATGGACACAACATTAAAAATAATACAATATAAATATTAATCATTTATTACTTTTTTTATCAATAACAATGTATTTAAAACAAAAAGATTGTTTTTGATAAAGTTTAAAAATTACTAAAGTTAATATTAATACTTTTCAATAATTCTTATCACCCCGCGTCGGCATATCGGATGCGATGAAGTCACACAAGTTCAAATTTTTTAACGGATCCGAAAATTACGGATCCGCAGATGGTCGGCACCTCACGCAGCGACTTTGCGACTCTCCATAGGAAATGAATGACTTCCGGTTTATCGGCGGTCGTTTGTCGTGTGCAGTGTGAAGGCCGCTTTAGACATCTTCAGACATCTTCAGAGTGTCGCCTTAATCAACACAATCTCTATAGGAAAATGCCAAAGTTTAAAAAGTTAATCCATTTTTTTCCCACAATACTTTGGCCAAAATCTTTGTTCTTTCTTTTTTTTCTTGGCTAGACTACCACACAGACTTTCACAGACTCCCACACACACACAGCTGTTTCTAAAAAGGGTTTAATTGGAATGACTTCTGATAACTGATACTTCTGAGGTTAGGTTACTGTCTATATCACATATGTCAAATTCAGGTGTAATTATATTTGGCCCGCAAGATCATATCAAATGTGCATTACAGCTGGCTAGCCGCATGCTCTGCTAATACTACAAATCCCAGAATGCCTTGCCACTGTATTGACGTGTAGTCACGAACAGCAAGCGCTCCTCATTCTCTATTGACAGTCGTTAACAACCATGCTACAGTCACATCGGGCAAGTTAACTCCACCCTCCACAAAAAATGGCCAAACGAAAGATGGACAGTAGGAGCTTTCAAGACAGATGGGAGGCAGATTATCTGTTCACGAATATAAAGGACAGACCTGTTTGTCTTGTGTGCTAACGGAGCTAACGTGTCTGTAACCAAAGAATATAACATAAGAAGACACTATGAAACGAAACATTATGAGAAGTATAAGGACCTTTATATAAGTATAAAGACCTGATGTGTCTTTTATTTCAAATTTAGTTTCTTATGTGTTTGTAATATCAAGCTCTGGTTGTTCCAAATCCTGTGTTCAAGCAAAACTAAAGTTTGTTTCCATATGAAAAAGGATGAACATTACAAATCAGTTGCAGTTCATTTTTCAATAAATATTCAGTTTGGCCCGTGACTTTATCTCAGTTTTATATTTCGGCCCACTGTGAATTTGAGTTTGAAGCCCCTGCTCTAAAGAGTTTCATATGTTCTCCATGGGTCTGTGTGGATTTGATCTGGGTTCTCTATTTTCCTACCACTTTCCAAAGACATGCCATTAGTAAGAGTAGGTAAATGTGTGAGCATGCAGAGAGCATGGTGGCTTAATGGTTAATACATTGGTTGTGAATCTCTGGGGTTGGGTATTTGATTCATGCTGCTTTGCTTTGTGCATGTTCCTTTGTAATTTAGAGGTTTCCTCCAGGTTCTCCGTTTTCCTTCCTAGTCCAAGGACTTGCTTTGGACTGGCTCGCTGTCCAGGGTGTCCCACACCTTTAGCCCTGAGTCCATGGGAAAGACTCGAGGCTCCATGTCACCCCGTGTAGGTTAAGAACTTTAGCAAATGGATGGATGTTATATTTACATTTGGGCAGTCAGCCTTAGCCAGAGCAAGATACATCTCATTTATACACCAGAGCAGATAAGGAGTTGAGGGTTCAGGGCCAAGGAATAACAGCTTCATGGTCCTGGGATTTGTATTTGTGATCTTCCAATCAGTATTCCCAACTCTCAACAGCGTATTCCTGCCTATCGTCGAATGTTCCAAGAAAATCCACCAAAGAACTGAAGATGAATGATATACACTACATATGCTAACTTTAACAAACATTTTAGTCCTTTACTATTTAATAATCATTGAATTTCATTGTGTGTGTGTGGTGGTGGTGGTGGTGGTGGTGGTGGTGGGGGGGGGGGGGGGGTGGCACGGGGGTTTAGTGGTTAGCATGTTCGCGTCACGCCTCCAGGGTTGGGGGTTCGATTCCCGCCTCCGCCTTGTGTGTGTGGAGTTTGCATGTTCTCCCCGTGCCTCGGGGGTTTCCTCCGGGTACTCCGGTTTCCTCCCCCGGTCCAAAGACATGCATGGTAGGTTGATTGGCATCTCTGGAAAATTGTCCGTAGTGTGTGAGTGCATGAGTGAATGAGAGTGTGTGTGTGCCCTGTGATGGGTTGGCACTCCGTCCAGGGTGTATCCTGCCTTGATGCCCAATGACACCTGAGATCCGAGGTAGTTCAGATAAGCGGTAGAAGATGAATGAATGAATGAATGAATTTCATTGTTCTTGGTTACTATCCATCAGGGCTAACTTCAGATATTGTCTCAATTTCTTATTGTCTCGATTACAGTTGACTGGTCACCTCTTTATAGGCTTAATGTGATTTCTTCCGGACACCATTTTGCAGCTTCTGAGGACCGATCTTCTCAGACTGCCAATGTCATGCATCATGTTGTGACTGTAATTGTATTTTTTATGGCCACATCGTTTCCTACCTGCTGTGAGCCATGGGAGATTTTGTGGTTGTGAGTCAGAAGTTGTAAAAGGTTGAAATCCTCTGGTATGGAATACAAATAAAGCCAAAATGGCCTCCTTCTCTACAGTGTATCACACGTCTGATTCCTATGGCACCCAGGCGATGTATCAGTAATTACTGTATATCAGTAACATTGATGGCGTTGATGATTTATTGTAATGCAGTACTGAAGACCCAGAATTGTGTTTTAATAATAAAATGCAAGAGTATTACTTCCCACAGCATACTATAAAGATTCCTAATGTGAGCCTGATCTTTTCATCCTGTTGATTTAGATATTAAACCCACATGAACAAATTACAGTTACAAGCCCATTAGACTTTGCTTCCTTTACAATCTCTCACTTTCAATTTCAGCCAATCTCTGTTAACATAATTGCATAGACATTTATATTTCCGTAACCCGAAAGCATTAAATCACAACACTATTGAATTCTGGAATCTGATTGGCCAGGAGGTGTTGATTATTTTTATATTTGTTGGTATGTTCCAGAGGATATTGTAGACATGGTGAAGTCTTCAGTGTCAGTGCATTTGTAACCACGAGGAATAAAGCTGTTAGGATTTCGTCCACTGACGAACCTTCTAAGAACCGGTTTGCCTTTCCATCGGCTAGAGAGCATCACAGAGCCGAGTCTGACGTCACTGTATACGTGTCACGTGTCCCAGCAACTTTAGCGCAGCAGCAGCAAACACATCAACAATGCCGGATGTTGCTTTCTGTTAATGCTCATGGCTTTGTGAACCTACATTAACACCCAAACGGGGTGAATCCAACATGTACGTGCAGCTCCATGTGATCTGTATAAACGGAGGTTGTAATGGAGAAAGTACATAACGTTATTTTATCATTAACACAAAAAAAAGTTAGCCTTAGCATGTAGCTACCTACTATCATGTGTGCTGATAATGTATCATATCGTAAAGTAAATGTGTATTAAACATTAGTATACTTAAGGTACATTATCAAATGTGCTAACAGTAGCCCCGCCCACAAGCGGTTCTTAAGTCTAGACCAGCAACGTTTTGGTGCTACTTAAGAACCACTTTTCCTGGTTCAGACCCGGTGCTTTGGCTGTCGAAAAAGAAAGAACTGGTTCTAAATTAGGCTCCGAACCAGCACTCAAACTGCCTCAGTGGAAAAGGGGCATAAATGAAAGCGTTAGAGGAAAAGTAAAGGAGACGATTTACAAATCATTGACAAATGCATATATGGTTATACCAGAGGAAGTGGGACAGGTAAGATGTTGCGCGACTTCCATTGTACCACACTTACTGTAGGTAACTCGATGTTAAATACATTAGGTAAGAAGTGTACGCGACCTCCTGTATGTTTTGTTTAATAGCTTAGAGTAGGGATGTATACGGCGCTCGGCGCTGAAGACTTTCTTTTCTTGTTTATTTTTCTTAGGTTAGAGGTTTAAAACAGTTAGTCTTGGTTTTGTTATTTTTCTTTATTTACTTTGACGTCACTAACGACTCATTTTCTGTCAGGTTAATATTTTTATATTTTGTTAGAATTGTCCATTTATCTCCTTTTTCACCTGGATAATAAATCACACATTTCATGGTTATTTCTTGTCCCTGCATTTTTCTTTACACCCACAAAAATGACCACAACCATAAATGTTACTCAACCTAGACAACTTTTAAAAGGTCGTAACAGTCAGGTATTAAAAACAGCAGTTGAAGAAGTTTGATTTAGCTACTTTATTTAGGAACTAACGTGACTTCTTGTCTTTAACGTTTCGGCTAACTAGCAAACCAGCTAGTCATATCGTTATGTCTGTCAAATCTATTCCCAAATTTCGTACTCATCTCAGTGTAAAACAATTTGCATGACATACAGTAGTTTTGTAGAAAAGGCTATAGAGGTCAAGGTTAGGGATAGGATTAGTAATTCTTGAGATGATACAACCGCATTTTTTTTTTAAGCTATTAAATTTCAGAATTGCAACTGCTAGCAAGAATAAGGGAATGTAAGTTCTGTAACACGTTATCGGCTCCACCGGCTGTCCAGTTGTTCAGAGCACAGGGTCGCTGTGTTCCCATTAATCTATCATCACACTCATTACACACTATTAATGAGCAGTCATGTACCATGGAGCAGTGTTTATGAATGAACATTTCCTGCTCATTACAGCCTTCAGCAGCGACATGACGAACTGTGAGCCATTAGCGAACCCTAAACTCGTGCTGTCCTGCCAGCATGCACACCTCAGACTTATACCTGGCTTAATAATGATCCAAACATAAACACTAACGTGAACAGGATTCAAGATTTGGATTCATATCCTGTTTTAGATGGAATACGGGACCATAATTTAAAAAAAAAAAATGAAATATTTTTACAATGCACTACTAGGCAGTCATTTTTTACTGGCTTCTCTTCTTCTATATAATCCCTGGAACAGTGTGAGTTATAATTAAAAAAAAAAAAGCTTTATGTCTGTGGTAGACACAAACCTGTTTGGTTGCAAGTGCAGGGTTTTATTAAACCAGCCAGTAGAACAAAAAACTAAAAGAGCAACTCAAAGGATCAGATGAGCTGTAAAGACAGAAGGTTAAAGATAAACAGTGGAACATTATTGAATGAATTCACTAGCCTACTGGGAAATAGAATCCTGTCCAGTACTTACTGGACATCATAAGAAAGATAAAGTACTAACATACACAGAGCTTAGTGTGCCGACAGCATCGATGCACATCATTTCTTCTGATGAAGTTTCCAATGTAGAACATGATAGTGCCCCTGGCTATCAGATGTAAAATCTATTTTTAGCATTTTATGTTTACCTGCAGCATGAGCATCTGTATTAACCTCATTCTAAAAAGACTGTCTGTCATCCTTGCATGCTAATTAATCAATTTCTGTTGGTTGCATCCACTTTCCTGCCAGACACTGAAGGAATTAAAAACAAAAGATAACCTGGACATGAAGTGTGCTTTACCTTGACCTAGAGTAATAAATGTTAATTAATGGAAATCAATCTTTTGTCTGTATATATATATATATAGTACTGTGCAAAAGTTTTAGGCAGGTGTGAAAAAATGCTGTAAACAAAGAATGCTTTCAAAAATGGAAGTGTTAAACATTTATTTTCGTAAATGAACAAAATGCAGTGAATGAACAAGAGAGAAATCTAAATCTAATCAATATTTGGTGTGAACACCTTTGCCTTCAAAACAGCAACAATTCTTCTAGGTACACTTACACACAGTTTTTGAAGGAACTCGGCTGGTAGGTTGTTCCAAACATCTTGGAAAACTGACCACAGATCTTCTGTGGATGTCGGCTTTCTCACATCCTTCTGTCTCTTCATGTAATCCCAGACACACTCGACGATGTTGAGATCAGGGCTCTGTGGGGGTCGTGCCATCACTTCATGCTGGTTTGAAGGCAAAAGGTAGTAACACCAAATAATGATAGATTTTTCTTTTGTTTGCTCACTTTGCATTTTGTAAATTGACAGAAATAAACACTCATTATTTATATTTCTGAAAGCATTCTTTGTTTACAGCTTTTTTTCACACCTGCCTAAAACTTTTGCACAGTACTGTATATATATATATATATATATATATATATATATATATACATATCGTCGCTGTCGGGCGGAAACCTCGTATGTCCAAATTTGGTCAATTTCATATTTTTTCACATATCGATGCTATTGGTCAGTCCCCACGTGGGTCTGTTATTTTTACAAGTTATTAACCAATCTAAAGTCTTGAAAATAGCTTGAGCGCAAATCTCATAACTCCATTGGACACTTCAACTGTCCACCTCTTCATCACTCCGCGGGAGAGCTTCGCGGCATATTTCTCCTCAAGAAGAGTCTGCAGAGCACTGCAGATAAGGTATGGCATTTTTTTAATTTCCTGAAAAATAACGGTTTTGGAGATACGAGGATTCCGCCTGACGGCGACGATATATATATATATAACAGAGAGAGGGAGAGAATGCTGGTCATGTGATCAGGTTCTCTCGGAGAAGGCCTGACCTTTAACGGAATGGGAATCATCATGATTTTTGCAGAGTTATAGTTAGCTCCATCTACAGTATAATGACACCTCAAGTGGGTTTGAAGAACTAGATTGTGGAAGTCTGCGAGCTGAGCTGCTGTGATGGACCTCTGTGTGCTCTCCTGGGTCTGTCCTCCATCCTCACTCTCATTGTAAACAAATTCTTATAGACCAATATAATCAAGAGTAGCTTCCGCTACTAGTGTTTGTTTTATATACAAAAAAAATCTACAGTTTTTACATAGTGTGTACACCTCCAGCTGGGAGACGAGAGGAGAGGAGAGGAGCAGGTAAAAAGAGAAAGGAAAGGAAGGAAAAAGAAAAAATCCTCATTTCAAGATTAAATCATCTTTCTGATTAAATCGTGTCCTGATTGTTTATTTATTTAACAGCTGAAGCAGGGATGGATTGACTATCGAGTATGATTTTACAATTTTACGAGTATACATTCGTCATTCTTAAAAATAATATCCCCATGTAGGTCCTTCAAGGCAGAAGTCTGGTCATATTGATGAAATTCAAAGACAAATGTGAAACAAAAACAGAACAGAGCCAAAATTTAGACCTGAGCAATAAGACTTGATTACCAGAAGAATGATTACGGTCAACTCTCATTAACAAGGTGGTTAATAAGCGTAATTAGAAACACCTTTATAGAAAATGCCTGCTTGTGCTGACTGATTAATGTATATTGCCTCATAAATCATCATGAATTTCAAAACCTGCCATTATGTATAAATGATGTGCTGAAGTAATGATGTATTGGAGCAATTAAACTCCTGCTCCTTCTGTCGCACTGAAACTTTAAACATATCTTTTCAATTTTACGTACAATAATTACATCGGCGGAAAAGGTGTATTTTGAAGGAATGTGTTTTCCTAATGGACCTTACATTTGACTCCTGTCATACAGATTTAAATGAAGCGGTCATTCTCACGTTCTGCTGACTCGCAGGTAAAAGCCTGTGTCCAGGCTGATCGAACAAATAGTCTGGGAAATAAACCCAATTTTTATTCTCAAATGATCACAATATTGTGGGCACGGTGGCTTAGTGGTTAGCACGTTCGCCTCACACCTCCAGGGTCGGGGTTCGATTCCCACCTCTGCCTTGTGTGTGTGGAGTTTGCATGTTCTCCCCGTGCCTCGGGGGTTTCCTCCGGGTAGTCCGGTTTCCTCCCCCGGTCCAAAGACATGCATGGTAGGTTGATTGGCATCTCTGGAAAATTGTCCGGAGTGTGTGAGTGTGTGAGTGAATGAGTGTGTGTGTGTGCCCTGCGATGGGTTGGCACTCCGTCCAGGGTGTATCCTGCCTTGATGCCCGATGACACCTGAGATAGACACAGGCTCCCCGTGACCCGAGGTAGTTTGGATAAGCGGTAGAAAATGAGTGTGAGTGAGTGAGAGTGATCACAATATGACCAAAAATATGACCCTGACACCAATATATTGTTCTTTTTGTGTACATACAACTCCGGACGTGGTGGCTCAACGGTCAAGGGGCTGGATTACTGATCGGAAGTTTGGGGTTCAATTCTTCAATCTGCCATGCTAGCAACGTTGGGTCCCTGAGCAAGGCTCCTGGGTTGCTACACCATGGCCGACCCTGTGCTGTGATCTCAGCTTGATAATAAGATTTTAGGATATGCACAAGTTAGGGCAGAGGTGGCTCAAGAGGTTACGGCTCTGGGTTGACAATCGGAGGATTAGGGTTTGAACCCCAGCACTGTCAATCTGCAACTGTTGGGCCCTTGAGCACAGCCCTTACCCCTCTCTGCTCCAGGGGCGCTGTATTAAAGCTGAGTCTGTGCTTTGACCCCAGATTACGATATGTGAAGTAAGAAAATCACTGTGCTCTAATGTAGATGTGAGAAAATAAAGACTGCTACTCATCATCTTCTGTCATGTAGTATGTGTTACAAAATCATTAAAATTAGGAACTGAGGAGTACGCTTTAAGTTGAATAAATGAAAATAAATACACTGAGATGTGACGTAGGTATTTTGAGTACCTCATGAAATGGCAATTGTGTAGTTCAATCATCTGTTATATTAGAAAAAAAGACAAGATCTGTAAAGGACCGTTAAGTTCTAGGGGAGAAAAAGGCAATTGTACAATAAAAGATGGAGGATATTGTTCCTTTCATCACTCAGGAAGCCATCTATCTTAGGAAATAGAGGTCTTTAAACCACAGATAGAGCAATGGATTAAAGAAGACCTGAGTGCAGCTAGTGTGATCCATGATTGTACACTAGTTAATTCTATATTATCAGATCCGCAACATCCTAAAATGGAGCCATTACTTTTACAGAGAACAGGCTTGACCTTCATGCTTTGCGTCAATCAAATCCAACTCTTGTGAAGTCAACAAGAAGATCATCAGGTTTCGGTCCATCAGTAATGTGACTGTCTGGGTTAGTGCTTTTCTGAATGGATGTTCAGAGTGTGAACTCAGAGGAGAGAAAACACTCTGCACTTTGTACCGGCTCCTGAGGCAAAGCTGCCAAGTTAAAGTTTCTTAAATAAAATGTGACCTTTTCAAGTCTTTTTCTCTTCTCTGAACTCAGTCAGTACAAAGCTGTTACCTTTGGCTTTACTTTGGCTCTTTGGCCTCAAGAACTTCAGCTCAGACTTTACCTGTAGTTGTTAATCAATCATTCAGTAAGGATGGTCATCTAACCTGGAGAAGAGAGGAGAGGAGAGGAGAAAAGAGGAGAGGAGAAGAGGAGAGACGAGACGAGAGGAGAGGAGGAGAGACGAGAGGAGAGGAGAAGAGAGGAGAGGAGAAGAGAGAAGGGGAGAAGAGAAGAGAGGAGAGGAGGAGAGGAGAAGAGAAGAGAGGAGAGCAGAGGAGAAGAGAGGAGAGGAGGAGAGAGGAGAGGAGAGGAGAGGAGGAGAGAGGAGGAGAGAGGAGAGGAGAGGAGAGGAGAGGGACAGGCAAAAAAAAGATGAGACAGGACAAGACGAGACGAGACGGGAAAGGAAAAGAAAAGGAAATGAAAGGAAAGGAAAAGAAAAGGAAAGGAAAGGAAAGGAAAGGAAAGGAAAGGAAAGGAAAGGAAAGAAAAGTCAGATATCAGAAAATCCCTGTAATGAATTGTAGTTAAATGCAGCCATAAAACGGTCACCAGTGTTAGCAGGTAATCAAAAGGCATTGTGGGTCCTGCAGGAAAACCTTCAGCTAAAGTAAAATCACCATGTCAATGAAAGAATTTTCACTCATTCATTTTTTTCTTTTTTTTTTTACATATTTACATGTGAATATCTCTCTAAGTGTTTCCTTAAGTGTTAATAATGTCTTCTTTTGTCGGGTCCATCCCTGGTTTCTGCTTCACTTCTCCTCATATCAACATTCTGATCACAACATCAGACTTTTCAAAGCACTTTTCTTTTCTTTCCAGCTCCTGTGCTGATGTTGCAGATTTCTCACTCAAAATATCGGCAGGTCATAAATCGATGTCTGTCACTTCTTCAAACTTTCTTTTTTGTTATTATATTATTTTTTTCTAGTTCTGGAAAACTTTAAAACTGCTGACCTTCACATGAGAAATGTAAGAAAACGTTTTAATCTGTCAGCCGCAGAAGTAGAAAGAGGTTCACGGATTCCAATAATCCACTGTTACTTTTTATATCTGCTTAACTGGAGGTCGAGAAAGTCAGCGTATTTTTACAGTTTTATAATTTTATAATTTAAACTAGACGATACACGACTCCAAAATAATCGATGCAGAAGTTTATTCTCTGTAAAATGTGAGAAAATGAGTAGGTGTCTCATTACAGAAAGCGATTCTGGAAATTTCAATCGGTTTATTATTATTTCATCGTTTCCATGTTCCTTTAAATCGCTTTTTTAATTCACTTTAACTGACAAATGATCACAAGTTACAGGATTATTCCTGTTGGTGTCTTGTTAAACTTTCTACAATGATGTTTCGTGAAAAATGCAACCGTACAAGACGTACTGAATACTGTACGCTAGAATGTTCAATTCAATTCACTCTCACTCACTCATTTACTACCGCTTATCCGAACTACCTCGGGTCACGGGGAGCCTGTGCCTATCTCAGGCGTCGTCGGGCATCAAGGCAGGATACACCCTGGACGGAGTGCCAACCATCACAGGGCACACGCACACTCTCATTCACTCACGCAATCACACACTATGGACAATTTTCCAGAGATGCCAATCAACCTACCATGCATGTCTTTGGACCGGGGGAGGAAACCGGAGTACCCGGAGGAAACCCCCGAGGCACGGGGAGAACATGCAAACTCCACACACACAAGGTGGAGGCGGGAATCGAACCCCCAACCCTGGAGGTGTGAGGCAAACGTGCTAACCACTAAGTCACCGTGCCCCCCGTCAATTCAATTCAATTCAATTCAAGTTTATTTGTATAGCGCTTTTTACAATTGACATTGTCTCGAAGCAGCTTTACAGAACATAAACTAAGAACAGAAGGTTAATATAAAGAATAATATAAAGATTAATATTATACAAAATTCAAGATTAATATTAGATATATTTAAATGTGTTTGTGTGTGAGTGCGTGAGTGAATGAGAGTGTTGACTTGACTTGACTTGAAACTGCTGCGTCGTGCCCCGATCCATACAAACATATATATTCGATAAGAAACTCTGCTCTAGGCGCATAGGATTATACTTACTTGGTCAATAACTCAAACGTGCCCTCTGCAGAACTGAATGACCTAGATTCTATCAGGTGTGTATAGACCACACCCTGTTGACCCGTAACTGTCCAATACTGCCACCTTCTGGTAAAACATGTAACATATAGAGAACTTTATACAACGACCAAAAACATTTGAATTTACATTTCTTACTTGCAAGCTAGTTATTTATTAGCTTTCTTTACTTCATTATGTTTTTTTTAATTTTGGACTTTTTACTTCTTGTGCTATTTGTTCTATTAGCATTTTTCTATCCAAGAGGGAAAAAATATTTCTGCTTTATTATTTCTGATTCTTTATGAGCTTCTGATGTTTCGTTATGTACATATCTGTTTCTCTTTTTTCCCCTAGGGAAGTTTTAGCTCAGTGGTTAAAGTGGTCAGAGGGTTGTGAAATCAAATCCCAGAACCACTGAACTGCCACTCTTGGGCCCCTGAGCAAGGCCCTTAATCCTCAGCTGTATAAAATGAGATATATGTAAGTTATGCTGGGCCTCTGCACAATTCCCTTAACCTTCAGCTGTATAAATTGAGATGTATGTAAGTTATGCTGGGCCCCTGAGCAAGGCCCTTAACCATCAGCTGTATAAAATGAGATATATGTAAGTTATGCTGGGCCCCTGAGTACCTTAATCCTCATCTGTATAAAATGAGATATATGTAAGTTATGCTGGGCCCCTTTGCAAGGCCCTTAACCTTCAGCTGTATAAGATAAGGTATATGTACGTCACACTGGATAAGAGTGTCTGTCAAATGCTGTACATATATACCATATGTATTTTAGCTGTTTTTTGTTTAAAAAGAATCAAGACCAAAAATTAAGGTGAAATTGCAGATACTCTTTGGGTAGACTAATGAAAAAAAAAAAAAAAAAAGGAATCGTGGATAAATATGCAAGGCCAGAGAATGTGTTTATTTTCCATGTTGTGATCCATAAATGTAATCATCAGGGAAGTTATATTTGTGACACTGTAGATAGGAAGAAAACTCCTCAGTCTGCTATAGAATAAAACTCTTTTTAATTCTACCCCAATCACTAAATCAGTCCTGTTCTAGAGACAAAACCCTGAACAGCACTAAGCACAAGGAAATGAAAAAGAAAAGAAAAGAAACACAGATGAACCCCTGCATAGATCCAGAGGCAGTTGATTTGCTGACCAGCATCGAGTGCTATTAAACACCTATTCTTCTTTATTAGGATGACACACACTAACCTCCTGCTGTTAATGATGATAAATAGCTCAATAAAAAGACCAGGAGCCTCTCGGTTACTGTTGTAGTGCATCATCTGCCCGAGACAATTCTTTTGTATTTCTAACTTACATGAGAGAGAATATTTTTGGGATTTTAATTCGAATAATTAGACAATAATTGACACTTTATGACTTTATGGTTTACTGGCTAGAAAAAGTGTGAAAACCTTTACACATACACACACACACAATGATGAATAAGTGTACGTTGTTTACTCCTGATTTAATTAAGAGATTTGGCATCATGGGAAAATCATAAGTATTGACATTTAAAGGTGGGGTCTCCAATTTTTGAGAAATGCTTCAGAAAACTGAGTCGGGCCGAATAATAAACAAAAATCAAAACAAACGTGTAGCCAATGAGCAGAAAGGGGCGTGTCTTGTCAATATGGGCGGAGAGAGTGTTCAGTGCGCATGTGTGACATTAGCAGAAAGCGGTTTTAACATTGACATGGAGGATAAAAACAAAGAAAGAAAGTGAAGAAAGACTTACGATAAGGTAAGAAGTAGGACGTGTTAATATAGGATCAGCTTTCCAGCGCTGGAGAGAACTGAAGGAGCAGGAAGTTGGTCACATATTCACAGATTGGAGTTTCCTGAGTCAATAACTCCTGAGCTAAACGCTGTTACTACACAAATAACACCTCTTTTCTATCGTAGTAATGTAGAGACGCAGCTACAACCGTGTTTTGTGTAGTAACAGTGTTTAGCTCAGGAGTTATTGACTCGGGAAACTCCAATCTGTGAATATGTGACCAACTTTACTTAAGACGCCGAGGCGCTTTTTTCCTTCTCGATAGGTGAGTTGGTTTTGTTTTGTTACACAGAACTAATATATGTCTTTGTCCTTTACATGATTATGCTTGTGTGTCATTTTTGCTTGTTTGTTTATCTACAATCGTATTGTTCTTCACTTCAGCTATGATAAAGACACATTTCTTTCTATTAGTTGCTTGGGTTACGGATGTATGTGTGGGCGGAGCTATCAATACAGGGGTGGGACCCATTTGGGTTAGGGGCGTGTTTGTTTTGGTGATTTCAAACGTCGACCAATCGGAAGGTTGTGAGTTCTATCCCAGGTCCACCAAGCTGCCACTGTTGGGCCCCTGAGCAAGGCGCTTAACCCTTTCTATACAGCTCAGCTGTATAGAAATGAGACAATGTAAGTCGCTCTAGATAAGGGCGTCTTCCAAATGATGTAAATCTAAATAAAGAGGTGAGCGATTGACAGTTTAGTAATTAAACAGAAATTAACTCGTTACTCGAACATGAAATGGGATTTAAATGAAAACAACCAATAATATAGATTTTAACAAATTGCTGTTGTGTAAATGGAATAAAACATTGGAAACCCAAAGTGTTTCGTTGCTTCTTAAAATCAAATTAAATCCATATCAATGGACTTTCAACAATTTCACAACGTAAGACGTAAAAGATAGTTTTCTTCGAGCAAAACAAGACAATAGGTAGAAGAATTTTTTCACTTCATCTACTCACATTTAATTGATGACTTGGAGGATGTTAAAGCTGTTTTTTGATTACTTACTTTAGACAATATACTAGATTATCTACAGATAGATAAGGAGCAGTGTTAGTGTCTGACTGACTGTTCGTACAGTAAGAGTAAGAGTACGAAATTGTACGATCTGAGCCGGGAGCCACCGATCGAGGTCAGAGATCAGCAGGAAGGGCAAATCGAGTGATCGGGAAATTACTTTGAACACACGTACACATGATGTAACCTCAGTGAATTAAAGGGTCAGCCTTGTGATGAAGATTGCTGTTAAAAAACGATGACATGATTGAAGAGGTCATGTGCGAATGTGGAGTGTGACACTGTGTTCAAAAGTCACTTTCTGCCCGAATGGTTTTTTGATGTTTTGGACATAAATCAGCAGCAGTGTTCATCTGTTCTCTCATTTACAGCAGTGAGTCACTGTGTAGGAAGTAAAATGTCCGCTCTGAGACTCCTGATCAATAGGAAGACACTAGGGATGCACTAATATCACATTTTTCATGTTGATTGTGAGTTAATTCTTTAGTATTTGTCATAGCAATATGAATAAACCACAGAGTGTTAGTCAATGAGGGTTGTTTTTGTAAGGTGCTGTAGTAATTTAGTGTGTGCAATAAAGTGTGTGCACATTCGTCAGTGTATGTACTTTTATTGGGTTGATTTTTGGCTTGTTTTTATAACGTTAGCAAGGGGATTGATTAGCTAACTACATTAGCTAACTTTGTTTATGTTTCGAGATCTCACGTCTCCCAGTTTTTGTCCTGTTCCCACTTGTCCCTTATGTTTCCCTATTTACCTCCATCTATTTCTACCTTATATTTATATAGTGCTTACTTGTTTATCTGTCTGTGAAGTACAATAAAGCCTTGTCAGATGATCACCCAGATCACCATCTCCTGGCCTGAAGAACTTACTATAGGCTATGAATCATAGTGGGTGAATTTGAAGATACTTCCCAAACCCTGTTCTTATGGTGGGATGCACTTATTTCCAGGGATTTCAGAACAGCAGAACAGATATTGCGTCATCGGGTAGGCGTGGCCTATTTGATAATCTAACCATAACCCTAACCGTAGTTTTTGGTTGTTTATTTTATTTCAAGAATAGCTTAACTGTAAGATAATAAAGCATAATAGATATAAAATATAAAATCTACCTGTATGACTGTTTTGTCCTTCATTATCCATCGTAGATATTCTCTTTTTTTTGAAGGCATTTTTCCATGACCTCCAGAAACCACGCCCACTTTACGTTGTGGTAACAAAACCCCTGGAATTTAGTGAATGCCTTCTTCTGGTATCCTCGGACATCTTTGCCTATCTACCAAACAAGTCAACATTTTTATTCCAAGGGTTAAAACTCAATGATACTGCCCAGGAATTTGGAGAACAATAATTCTTCTTAATCTTCAACTGAACGCCTTTTTCAGCTCTAACACTAACAAGGCTAACACTTCACTATCAAACAACCTAGTTTTCACTGTCCTGGTATTGTTTATGGACATTTTTTCTCCCCTAGCCAGCATTTAAGCCCAGTAAACCACTCATTGTGCTGGTTGTCATTATTACTCATGACATACAGTATTTACAGATCAATTTTATCTTGTGCTGCTTGTTTATTATAACATATGTGTATTATGACATAGTTACTTCTGCTGTTGGCAGTTTCTGTATCTGAGAATTTTTTATTCAATTAAATTCATTTTGTTTTTATTTGTATAGTGCTTTAAATAATGGGCATTGCTTCAAAGCAGCTTTACAGAATATAAGAAATATAGTACAAAAACTACCCAAAAACTATCATTACACTTCTGTATGTCCATCCATATTTATTCTGTTTATTCTGTGTGTGTGTGTATATATATATATATATATATATATATATATATATATATATATATATATATATATATATATATATATATATAGACGTATATATTCATAATGACATTCCTTTTGTACAGCTATATCTGTCGTACCACTTCATACTGTATCATACATACAAACCACACTATATATACCCTTATTCAGTTATATGCACATATTATTACACCTTCTGTATAACCTCATACCCTTATTTATTACACTGCCACTTGTAAATAAGCCATCTATGCACTTCTGGTTAGATGCTAACTGTATTTCATTGGCTCTGTACTTGTACCTTGCACAATGACAATAAAGTTGAATCTAATCTAATCTAAATATAGTACAAAAAGTTCCAGATTTAATATTAGATTAATATTTTGTCCTGCACTGTCTTTCTGTCTGTCTGTCTTTTGTCCTGCACTGTCTTTCTGTCTGTCTGCCTTTTGTCCTGCACTGTCTTTCTGTCTGTCTGCCTTTTGTCCTGCACTGTCTTTCTGTCTGTCTGTCTGTCTTTTGTTTTGCACTGTCTTTCTGTCTGTCTGCCTTTTGTCCTGCACTGTCTTTCTGTCTGTCTGTCTTTTGTCTTGCACTGTCTTTCTGTCTGTCTGCCTTTTGTCCTGCACTGAACAAGTCTGAGGTGACTGAGGTGACTGTGGTGAGGAAAAACTCCCTTAGATGGAAGAGAAAGAAACCTTGAGAGGAACCAGACTCAAAAGTGAACCTCATCCTCATTTGGGTGACACTGAATGGTGTGATTATAAACTGTTATTAACACCAGAGACCTTGAGTATGGATAAACGCGCATTGTATTGGACGCACATCGTTTTTTATCTGAAAATGCTGTAAAAAAAGCCCCAGTTCTGTCAGGGAAACACCTTGCTGATAAGAAATGTCAAAGTCTGACTGCTTCAAGCTGACATGAAAGCTATAGTGACTCATATTCTCACTCTTAACACCCATAGTGAGCATCAAAGCAACTCAGAAAGCACAACATGCCAAAAACATCAGGTGAGTTTCACTCCTGTCAGCCAAGAACAGGAATCCGAGGCTACACAGGACACACGATCACTGAACTGAACAGATGACAACTGAAAATCTGTCATATTGTACAGAAAAGTATAGGAGAGATGTGTTCTTGTGTTTGCTATTTAAAGTGGAAACTCTTCCAATACTACTCCTACAGTATAAGCTTTTAACTCCAGGTTAACTAACAGGACAGTTTCTGTTTTTCCTTTCTGATTTTTTAAAGCTTTCTTTATGATCCTAGTCCCAGGATTCAGTATTTTAAAGGATTAATGTATATTTTGTTGCTGTCGGGCGTAAACCTCGTATGTCCAAATTTGGTCAATTTCATATTTTTTCACATATCGATGCTATTGGTCAGTCCCCACGTGGGTCTGTTATTTTTACAAGTTATTAACCAATCTAAAGTCTTGAAAATAGCTTGAGCGCAAATCTCATAACTCCATTGGACACTTCAACTGTCCACCTCTTCCTCACTCCGCGGGAGAGCTTCACGTCATATTTCTCCTCAAGAAGAGTTGCAACGAATCAACACGTCTTCTGAGGTAAATGTCTTCAAAACACTGGGCTCAAAGAAAAAAAAATCTTGACCCCCGCTAGTTCTGGTGCTCGTCTGAGGACAGGAATTTAGCGCAAGACAATCCACTGCAACACGGACTAAACCCTGTGCACTGCAGATAAGGTACGGTACGAAAAGGTATTTTTCATTTCCTGAAAAATAACGGTTTTGGAGATATGAGGATTCCGTCTGACAGTGACAATATGTACAGTATGTAAGGCAAGGAGGTGATGGAGCACTGGAGCAGAAATTCAGCATGTCTTATAATCATAATCATTAATGTTGGGCAACTGATAAGAAATCAGATTGTTGTCTGTCTTGATATAGACATCCTTTATTTATAAAGGAGGAGGACTATGACCTTTACTACAGTATCTATAGGGAACCATAATGGTTATAATAATCTGTGTGTGTTGTCCCAAAGGATGAATGTTCACTTCTGAGTCTGGTTCCTCTCAAGGTTTCTTCCTCATATCATCTCAGGGAGTTTTTCCTCAACACCGTCACCTCAGACTTGTTAAAACTTTTTTTTTTCTGTTTCCATACTTTCATTCATTCATTCATTTTCTACCGCTTATCCGAACTACCTCGGGTCACAGGGAGCCTGTGCCTATCTCAGGCGTCATCGGGCATCAAGGCAGGATACACCCTGGACGGAGTGCCAACCCATCGCAGGGCACACACACACACTCATTCATTCACTCACGCAATCACACACTATGGACAATTTTTCCAGAGATGCCAATCAACCTACCATGCATGTCTTTGGACCGGGGGAGGAAACCGGAGTACCCGGAGGAAACCCCCGAGGCACGGGGAGAACATGCAAACTCCACACACACAAGGTGGAGGCGGGAATCAAACCCCGACCCTGGAGGTGTGAGGCGAACGTGCTAACCACTAAGCCACCGTGCCCCCCTGTTTCCATACTTATGCATGTTAAAGCTGGTTTGAGACAATGTGTACTGTGAAAAGTGCTAGACAAATAAATCCATCTGTCCATCAAAGAACCCAGTCATCTACATTATCTTGGAAACAGGAGGGTAACTTGTAAGCCAGTATCCAGAAGATCTAGACACAATCTTTCCTTTCATGTACTTTGAAAGTAATTGCCAGTATAATTATCCCTCTTAGCATCAGGGTGATGCGGTTAAGCATGAGTCATCAAATCACGTTGACTGCTTAGTGTCTCGCTCTGGATGACTTCTTTTCACTCTGGAAACTTTGCCTGTCCATCTATTCAAATGCTTATATCCAACATCCAAATCCAAATACTTTCTTGACCACACGTGTTAACAGTCCAAGACACGATTCTAGCTTCACACAATTGACTCTCATCTTTTCTGTTTCTTAGTTTCACAGTCATTCTGTTCTTATCTCCTGTAAATTGAGCAGCCAGAGACAGCCAGATGTTTCCTCCACATTCAGATCAAACTGGTAAAACTGGCATAACGTCATTGGACATTTTTTATTATACATCCATTTTCTTCTTCTACTTTCAGCTTTTCCTGTTAGAAGTCTCCACAGCGAATCATACTGTAAGTGTCCACCTAACTCTATCCTCGACATCCTCACACCAATTACCTTCATGTCCTCATTTAACACATCCATATATCTCCCCTTGTCCGTCTGATGTCCTTGTTCCTAATCCTGTCCATCCTCGTCACTCCTAAAGAGAACCTCAACATCCTCATCTCTGCTACCTCCATCTCTGCCTCATGTCTTTTCCTCACTGCTACAGTCTCTAACCCATACAGCAGAGCTGCTCTCACTACCGTCTTCTACACCTTTCCTTTCATTCTTGCTGACACTCTTCTGTCACACGCAACACTCCTGACACTCTCCTGTCACACACAACACTCCTGACACTCTCCTGTCACACACAACACTCCTGACACTCTTCTGCCACACACGCACAACACTCCTGACACTCTTATGTCACACACGCAACACTCCTGACACTCTTATGTCACACATGCAACACTCCTGACACTCTTCTGTCACACACGCAATACTCCTGACACTTTTCTGTCACACATAACACTCCTGACACTCTTCTGTCACACAACACTCCTGACACTCTTCTGTCACACACACGCAACACTCCTGACACTCTTCTGTCACACACGCAACACTCCTGACACTCTTCTGTCACACACGCAACACTCCTGACACTTTTCTGTCACACATAACACTCCTGACACTCTTCTGTCACACATAACACTCCTGACACTCTTCTGCCACACACGCACAACACTCCTGACACTCTTATGTCACACACGCAACACTCCTGACACTCTTATGTCACACATGCAACACTCCTGACACTCTTCTGTCACACATAACACTCCTGACACTCTTCTGTCACACATAACACTCCTGACACTCTTCTGTCACACATAACACTCCTGACACTTTTCTGTCACACATAACACTCCTGACACTCTTCTGTCACACATAACACTCCTGACACTCTTCTGTCACACACGCAACACTCCTGACACTCTTCTGTCACACACACAACACTCCTGACACTCGTCTGTCACACACACAACACTCCTGACACTCTTCTGTCACACATAACACTCCTGACACTCTTCTGTCACACACACAACACTCCTGACACTCTTCTGTCACACATAACACTCTTGACACTCTTCTGTCACACATAACACTCCTGACTCTTTTCTTCACCTCTTTTGTTATACATCCATAATATCTTTTAAAAGGTGGGAGACCTCTGTTTTTATGCTAAACCAGAAATGCAGATGGATTCTTTATGCCAGTCGTGGAAAATTCCTACAACATCTGTTCTAACTCATGATGGATCTTACCGCCTTTCTTCACTTTCTTCAATTACGCAATCGTTCTTAGTGACTGGTTTACTACACATACACACCACAAACCCTTTCCTTGTGTTCCCCTTTCATTTGGCAGGTTTTTTTTTCATATATTTTCCTTCATATTAGAAAAAAACACAAAAAGTACATCCACTAGAAGAATAGAACAGAACGGGGGCATAGAAGCCATTATTATCACCACATATACATTACAGCACAGTGGAATTATTTTCTTCACATACCCCAACTGAGGAGGTTGGGGTCAGAGTGCAGGGGCAGCTATGATACAGCACCCCTGGAGCAGGAAGGGTTGAGGGCCTTGCTCAAGGGCCCAGCAGTGGCAGCTTGGCTGTGCTTGGCCTTGAACCCCGATCCTTCGATCAACAACCCAGAGCCTTAACCACTTGAGCCACCACTGCCCCAAACTAATCCAACATGTTAGATGAAGCCATGCTGAATCAAATTAGAAAATATAAACAAACAAAAAACCCTTGTTTAAGTGTTATTTGGCATCTACTTTACCTTTAATAGAAAAGAAAACTGCATGCAGTGGAGCAAAGCAAACAAGAAGAAGAGTTTAAAGACAGATCTAAAAGGCATTTTTACATTTAATTTCCTGGTGACATATTCATCTGAATCCATTTCCACATTTAATCAGGACTCAAATAAAAGTCTTAAAGTGTGATTTAAATGTCACTGAAATGTTCTTTCTCAGCTCTTAACTAAGGGTTCATCTGACAGCAGAAACACTGACACCTCCTTGCATATCGTCGCTGTCGGTCGGAAACCTCGTATGTCCAAATTTGGTCAATTTCATATTTTTTCACATATCGATGCTATTGGTCAGTCCCCACGTGGGTCTGTTATTTTTACAAGTTATTAACCAATCTAAAGTCTTGAAAATAGCTTGAGCACAAATCTCATAACTCCATTGGACACTTCAACTGTCCACCTCTTCCTCACTCCGTGGGAGAGCTTCACGGCATATTTCTCCTCAAGAAGAGTCGCAACGAATCAACACGTCTTCTGAGGTAAATGTCTTCAAAACACTGGGCTCAAAGAAAAAAAAATCTTGACCCCCGCTAGTTCTGGTGCTCGTCTGAGGACAGGAATTTAGAGCAAGACAATCCACTGCAACACGGACTAAACCCTGTGTACTGCAGATAAGGTACGGCGTTTTTTTAATTTCCTGAAAAATAACGGTTTTGGAGATACGAGGATTCCGCCTGACAGCGACGATATTTGAAATGCCTTCATTTTCTATGACTACATGCACCAAGTTGCAGTATTAATGTTGTGTCTATTTGTTGTTTACTACAACTACTAGTTGTTTTCTATTTATTAATGACTGTGTCATGCATAACACATTATTTCTTTCTTTCATTACATTTTTCTCTCTCTTTTTCTTTGGTTTTGCCCTATTCATTTATTTATATTTGTTTCTTTAAATAATACACATATCCTGTTTGTTCAGACCTAAGCATCACAGTCTGAATATTGTGCCAAAATAGCTTTCTTATGTATAAAAGAAATTCAGACAATCACAAAAGCAGCATGTCATCTTTCAAAGTAATATGTTATTTATTCACATGTGAAAATTGAGCTTTCTCTGTCTCATTGTTGTGGAGCACTGAATAACTGAACAGAGTTTACCGCCTGCGGAAATGTGGCCAATATTTGCTACGGCGCAAACCAAATATTTTTTTAGCAGCAAATCATTCTCCAATAATGCAACAAAAAGACAGCTGATGGATAGAAATAAGAGTTATATAGTTTATGGTTTATTTAGTTAGTTTCATGATTTATCTTTCCGTTCTTTAAAGGTAGGGTCTCCGTTGTTTGAGAAATGCTTCTCGGGACGACAAACTAAACAAAAACAAAACAAACGTGTGGCCAATGAGCAGAAAGGGGCGTGTCTTGTCAATATGGGCGGAGAGAGTGTTCAGTGCGCATGTGTGACATTAGCAGAAAGCGGTTTTAACATTGACATGGAGGATAAAAACAAAGAAAGAAAGCGAAGAAAGACTTACGATAAGGTAAGAAGTAGGACGTGCTAATATAGGATCAGCTTTCCAGCGCTGGAGAGAACTGAAGGAGCAGGAAGTTGGTCACATATTCACAGATTGGAGTTTCCTGAGTCAATAACTCCTGAGCTAAACACTGTTACTACACAAATAACACCTCTTTTCTATCGTAGTAATGTAGAGACGCAGCTACAACCGTGTTTTGTGTAGTAACAGTGTTTAGCTCAGGAGTTATTGACTCGGGAAACTCCAATCTGTGAATATGTGACCAACTTTACTTAAGACACCGAGGCGCTTTTTTCCTTCTCGATAGGTGAGTAACGTTGGTTTTGCTTTGTTACACAGAACTAATATATGCCTTTGTCCTTTACATGATTATGCTTGTGTGTCATTTTTGCTTGTTTGTTTATCTACAATCGTATTGTTCTTCCCTTCAGCTATGATAAAGACACATTTCTTTCCATTAGTTGCCTGGGTTACGTATGTATGTGTGGGCGGAGCTATCAATACAGGGGTGGGACCCATTTGGTAAGGGGCGTGTTTGTTTTGGTGATTTTATATGTCAACATTGGCTTTCAAACAACGGAGACCCTGCCTTTAATTTAGGAATTTAGTAGTCATTGGTGTGCAGGGTGAGACATAAAACATACACACAGACATGGGGGTAAATATTTTGGGTAATCATATTTTTCTGTGTGTTTAAATGTATTTCTGTTGTAATGTTCAAAATGACATTTTCCTTCCAAAACACCAGACGGCACTTTCCTCCAAATTCTAGAAGATTATCACTGAGCTCATTGTTCAGTTCCTGTCCCAACAATATAAAGAGAACATGGACGCATAGCTTTCTATCTATGACCCATTTCCTTTACATGTTTTTGCTCCTTGACCTTCAGGTTACAACTTGGATTTGACTTGGTATGTTTTCCTACTGACTTCTATATTCTATATAAATATATATATTTAAACACACCTTGCATTAAATATAAAATAGATAAATATAATACATTTGAAAACCTTTATCCATCCATCCAGCCATCCATTTGTCCATCTATTTAAATGCTTTTCATTAAAAAATAGGATATCTGTCTAAATTGATAAATATAATGTAATTTGTAAAACCATCCATCCATCCATATATCCATTTATCTACATAACCCATCCATCCTTCCATCCATCTTGAAATGAATATTTTCCCTTCATCTGATATGACCGGAGGTGTTTAGGAAAGATTTTTCACGTCTTAATTTTCTCCTCCATGATCATCCGGATCACACGTTCAGCAGATACGTTGGTGCAGCCTGTGTAGGTTAGAGATGTGAATACACAGCATACTGTGTGCTTGTACACAACATCACTCTCACTCTCTCACTCATTTTCTACCGCTTATCTGAACTACCTCGGGTCACGGGGAGCAAGGTGAAATGAAAATAGCTTACAATAGTTTACTTCCTATAGCTATGGTAAATTCATCTGTGTCCATAATGTTGACATTGAATTCATCACTCATTCATTTTCTACCGCTTTATCCGAACTACCTCGGGTCACGGGGAGCCTGTGCCTATCTCAGGCGTCATCGGGCATCAAGGCAGGATACACCCTGGACGGAGTGCCAACCCATCGCAGGGCACACACACACACTCTCATTGCACACACACACTCTCATTCATTCACGCACTCACACACTACGGACAATTTTCCAGAGATGCCAATCAACCTACCATGCATGTCTTTGGACCGGGGGAGGAAACCGGAGTACCCGGAGGAATCCCCCGAGGCACGGGGAGAACATGCAAACTCCACACACACAAGGTGGAGGCGGGAATCGAACCCCCAAACCTGGAGGTGTGAGGCGAACCACTAAGCCACCGTGCCCCTCTACAGAACATCATTATTCCTTTATACGTTGCATGTGGAGATCTTTTTGTTTCCCTGTGCCACTGGGTTTATGTACTAAGTGCTCTGAAATGCTCACTATCCTTGTTAGGATCTCACAGCCAAAAATAAAACACACAGCGCTTAATATTCCCCTTTTCTGGACGGACAAACGGTGCAGCATCGGGATGCATTGTGAAGATGTATAATGACAGGCACTTGTGAATTATGAGGTTGACATGCCCATCTCAAACATGAATAAAAACCATTTCAGATCCAAATGTGCTTTTATCTAGGCTGTGACATTTGTGAAATACAGACAGCTCCATTTCACGTCTTTTCTCTCAGCCGGCACTGCCAGAGGAAATGACCGAGTTAATATTCGGGTATGATTTATGCTAAAAGACCGTCAATAGAGCTTCTGTTCACACAATTGGTGTACTAACTACATTTATACACAATCCAAAGAGAAGGATATTAGAAAGAATGTGACAACTCGGTAGAGAAGGCCATCCACCGAAGGTGGGCCATTAATCAGAGAAGCAGCAACAATCAGTCAATCAATCAATCAATCAATCAATCAATTTGGCTCCTGCGATGGGTAGGGGGGTGTCCCATCCCTGTGCGTTGAGCCGACCAGATGAACTAGTTGTTTCCAGCACTGACGGTCTTGAGCCAGCTGCTCTGCATCCTCTATAGCAACTCTTTGTTGTTGAAGGTCACCCACAAGGACGTCAAGCCATCAGGTGCGGGGTTTACCTCGTGGTCGTCTCCAGCCTGCAGCCCTCGGATCAAACTGGAGAATAGCTCTCGTCAGATGGTCAGAAGGGAGGCGGAGGACATGGCCAAGCCAGCGGGTGCGACGTTGTGCGGCCAGGGAGGATGCTCTGGGCTGGCACGTGTAGGCTCTAAGCATTTGATTGGAAACCCGCTGGGGCCACCTGATGTTCTCAATGGTTCTGAGAGTGGGTAATTCGGTAGAGAAGGCCATCCACCGAAAGTGGGCCATTAATCAGAGAAGCAGCACCACCACCATGCTTTACTGTGGGGTTGAGATTAAACCAATTATTTACTCTTCAGCTCTATGTAGTAACTACGAAATGTGGATTGTGTGTGTGTGTGTGGGTGGGTGTGTGTGTGTGTGGGTGTGTGTGTGTGTGTGTGTAGTGCTGTCATGCAGGGGGATTAGTCTGCTAATCCTCTCATGTTCACTGACAGACACACACACAGCCTTATGTCCAGTCACACTCAAAGAAACCAGAACTTTCATTCACCATTGTTACTTTTTTCCCAAATTTTTCTTGTGTCCATTTATTTATATATTTATTTATTTATTTATTTATTTATTTATTTATTTATTATTAGTAATTTTTTATGTGCCTGGAATTGAGCATGTAATAATTATTCTCATGAGATCCTTATATGAGGACGCTGGAGCTTGGCAAATAAACCCATTGAACCCACTGATTACTTTTTGGCATAAACCGCCTTGTTGCCATGGTTACAAGATGGCACTGGTTACAATAGTAATGAGAGACTGAAAAAAAAAAACAAATAAACAGCAGCTTCTGATTTTATGTGTTGAAATAAATGAAAAAAAAAGAAAAGGTTTTTTAAAGAGATATAAACTATAAAAGAAGTCAGTCTTCGAGACATCTGAAGGTGTGCTGTGGCTTCAGGAACCAACACACCCAAGAGCAGCTGATCCTTTACGTCGTGAGGTAGGATCTTTATGGATCGGATGTGTTTGTCCCACAGATCAGATTGAGATCTGGAGGTCAAGTCAACACCTTCAAATCTTTGTCATGTCCTTAAACTGTTTCTGGACACTGTCATTATGGAATACTGTTATCATGAAGGATGTACTTGTTTTCCAGTAACTGTTTGATAAATTCTAGATGGCAAAGTAACATCCACATGAACTCCAGCACCTAAAGTTTCCCAGCAGAACATTACACTGCCTCTACCTTGGCTTACTTTCTCTCCATAGTACATCCTGGTGCCATCTCTTCCCCAGATAAGCAACGTACAGACACCCAGCTGTGCTTATGATTAAAAAAAACATGACCCTCACCATCTCCAAGCCTCCTTCATCTATTGCTCCATGATACATTTCTGATGCTCAGAGGTAGGTGGTGTAGGTGCTTTCCATGGTGGACAACAGTCCCTATACTCCCTTAATGTTTAGCAAATATTACACCAAATATTGAGAACTTCCAACATTCTCACAAACATCATTCATTCATTCATTCATTCATTCGTTCATTCGTTCATTCATTCGTTCATTCATTTTCTATCGCTTACCCGAACTACCTCGGGTCACAGGGAGCCTGTGCCTATCTCAGGCGTCATTGGGCATCAAGGCAGGATACACCCTGGACGGAGTGCCAACCCATCGCAGGGCACACACACACACTCTCATTCACTCACACAATCACACACTACAGACAATTTTCCAGAGATGCCAATCAACCTACCATGCATGTCTTTGGACCGGGGGAGGAAACCGGAGTACCCGGAGGAAACCCCCGAGGCACGGGGAGAACATGCAAACTCCACACACACAAGGTGGAGGCGGGAATCGAACCCCCAACCCTGGAGGTGTGAGGCGAACGTGCTAACCACTAAGCCACCGTGCCCCCCACAAACATCATATTAATAAAATAATAAAATACTGTACACATTATAATTTCCCACCTGAAACTCTGTGGTCTTGGATTATTACTTACTGACTTATTATATACGATAAACAAAATATTCTATGGTCCTCGTGTCATTTTGTTTCAGGAGTAATAATAAAAGGTTGAGAACAGACAAGTCACGGCAAAATCTGAAATTAAAACAGGAGTTCTTGTCAAAGACGCAAAGTAAAGCACTTTATATTCAGAGAAGAGAGAAAGGTTGTAAGTGTGAGTGAAAGTGGAAGCTTTAAACCTCTAACAAGAGGCACTAAAACACCATCTGAACATATCAGTCACAGCCAGCATGTTTATAACACATACACACACACACACACACAGTAATATCTCTTCATCGTGTTCTCTGTACACAGACGTTCGCATTCGAATGCTGTTTGTTTTTAAGTCTAGTTCATTATTGTATTTAATCTGCTGTAGACCTGAAGGCCAAAACACACTGTTTCAGTGTAATTTCAGAAGAACATGATTCATTTTTTGTTTAAGCAGAAATGATACACCATAACAATGCAAATTACATGTTGTGTGTTTTTTACTGCTTTGAATATAACATATAGAGCGTCTGGAGATGTTTTACTGAGCTCTGAGCTCTAACCTGATTTTTTTATTTCTTTTTTTTAATCAACTCCAACACTACACAAAGAAACCGTCCATTCATATTTTCTCAGCTAATGGAAGAACCTCATATTCCTCACAACCCCTTTCAGTCCTTTCACCAAAGGATTTCACAGTATAGACTTTTACAGTGGCAGAACATCCAAGCCATTAGAGCGACACAAATAAACTTCTTGTTTTCAGCTTTACATTCAGACTTTTGCTGGTGGATTTGTCTCAATATGAGAAATATGAGAATGAGAACTTCTCCATTATTCACACGGTCCAATTTTACTTTTTTTCTCCGATGCTGCGAACAAGATCGTTTCAAATGTTACTTTACACCAGGAGGCACATAAATACGAAGGAAATAAGCTCTTAAAGCCATGTAAAGATTTGAATAGCGGCATTGTGTGGTGCTAATACTACGTCACGTGATCTGTTTTAGTGCCTCGTTCTTTATACGCGTTGTTTTATGGCAGTCTAGTCACGTATTTTACATTAAATAGAGCTGAACTTCCATCATGTTCACATCACCTTATCAGTGCACAGGTGGAAAAAGCTCTAGAATCCAGTGTTGGGCAGTAACACGTTACATTTGACAGTAACTAATACTCTAACGCATTACTTATTAAATAAAGTAACTCCGTTACCGTTACCATATGGTGCGTTTGTCTGTTACTTTATTAAATTAATTCATTTAGGCTGAAGTGTAGCCTACAGACTAACCTGTTTACAGCAGCGTCGCATTGTAGAACTGGTGGATGCCAACCTGTGGACGCCGCAATGTGGGCGTGTTTCCGTTTATTCATGCATGTGCGGCAGTAACGGCGAGTCGAGGCGAGAGCAAGACGAGTTTCTCTAAGTGGAAATATGCTCATTATTTCACTTTAGTTGAGCATAAAGACAAAAACCTTTTAGTCAAACGTAAGCTGTGTCTTTCTGGTTCGGAGGTCCAATCTACTGCGATAAACAGCAACTCAAATCTGGAGGTAGAAACTAAACGCCTCGACAAAGCTAGAAGCTAACCCGGTGTCGGTGGACACACTCGGAGTGAGTCAAGGTCCTCCAGCCAAACAAGAGCGACTAGACTAGATTAACCGGACTGTTAGCCAGGGACAGATCAACAAACAGTGTTGTGTTTGTATAGACCATAACGCATAAAAGGGCATTAACGGGAACATTAAAGAATGTTCTTTAAAAAAGTAACTAAAAAGTCACTTTTAACAGTAACGTGTTAAAAAGTGCGTACACTTTTTGGTGAAAGTAATCAACAAAGTAATTGAGTTACTTTTTGAATGAAGTAACTAGTAACGGTAACTAGTTACTATTTCTTAGTAACTAGCACAACACTGGTAGAATCTCAGGAGACTTAAGAAGCTGTGTTTAAATCCAGAAACAAAAGCATCCTAATTCATAGTATCACCTGCTACAAGGTTTGAGAACTGCAATGGAGAACTTAGATGGAAGAGGAAGAAACCTTGAGAGGAACCAGACTCAAAAGTGAACCTCCTCCATGTATCAATGAAGTTTAAATCTAAAACTAATTCTGTTTCAAACAGGTTTTTACTTCTGTAATTGTTTTTTAAACTTAAATGCTTCAATAAGGTGCTTATAATGAATACCAGTAATACCATTGAGATCAATAAAACCATTTATACCACAGTGAAGAATGAGAGAGCTTCTGAACTAACACCTTTCTGATAAGTAGTCCAACATCGCTACAGCTAAGCTGCTGCTGAATTACCGCTGTTCAGGAAGAGCACTGCAGTATAATAATATCAGAGGTCATCCATTCTATTCTTAATGTATTCACTTCAATCAGTTGCTAAAGCAGTGCTCCTGCTGACTGCATATATTCCTCCATATTATCCTCCTTGGTGTCCTCTGCTCTCTTCGTAGTGTAGGTTAAACTTGTTATATGCACCTTCTCAGATCTTGACCCATGTATGAAGCAATTTTTTATAGTACAGCGACACCTTTGTTAAAGATTGGTTAGAAAATATTTATTTGTGGTTTATAAACTTCATCTCATCATAATCTTTCTTTAGAGACTGTGTTATATCTGAGCAAAGATGAACAAATGTAAATCATGCTACTAAATATATGTATTGAAAAAAATATTAGAAATGATGGGTTGGCACTCCATCCAGGGTGTATCCTGCCTTGATGCCCGATGACACTTGAGATAGGCACAGGCTCCCCGTGACCCGAGGTAGTTCGGATAAGCGGTAGAAGATGAGTGATGAGTGAGTGGGTTGGCACTCCGTCCAGGGTGTATCCTGCCTTGATGCCCGATGATGCCTGAGATAGGCACAGGCTCCCCGTGATCTGAGATAGTTCGGATAAGCGGTAGAAAATGAATGAATGAATGAATGATGGGGGGCACGGTGGCTTAGTGGTTAGCACGTTCGCCTCACACCTCCAGGGTTGGGTTCGATTCCCGCCTCCACCTTGTGTGTGTGGAGTTTGCATGTTCTCCCCGTGTCTAGGGGGTTTCCTCCAGGTACTCCGGTTTCCTCCCCCGGTCCAAAGACATGCATGGTAGGTTGATTGGCATCTCTAAATTGTCTGTAGTGTGTAAGTGCGTGAGTGAATGAGAGTGTGTGTGTGTGCCCTGTGATGGGTTGGCACTCCGTCCAGGGTGTATCCTGCCTTGATGCCCGATGACGCCTGAGTTAGGCACAAGTTCCCTGTGACCTGAGAATAGTTCGGATAAGCGGTAGAAAATGAATGAATTAGAAATGATGCAGGATCTCAAGGACATCCTTAGGATGCTTGATGCTTGTTGTGATTGAATACAGAGTCAGGCGTCTGAGCTTATTCTTCACTAAAGAATCACTCCATATCCTCCAGAGACCTCTGACTGCTCTTTTTTGCAGGTTGATATTCAGTTACTGAGAACTGAGGAGTCATTCAGGAGAGCAAAGAGTTTGTGTGAAGCATTGCTGATGCAACATGTGGTTCAGGATATCTGCTGCAGGGTCTTGCTTTCCTAAATGGTGCAATTTCCAAACCAGGAAGTGCTGTGATCGCTCATGTTGCAGTCACTAGTCGATCTGTAGAATGAGGTGAGGATGAGGAAGTTAGGTTATGGAGCTGATGTATGAAGTTCTCAGTGAAGTTCTCCAAAGAAATTTGTGCTGCTAATGATCCAGACTGGCTGATGTCTCCCAGTCAGAAAGTCCTGGATCCGGTTGTAGAGGGTCAGCTTGCTTGCCAATCAGGTGCTTCTGAATAAGTCTGGTGAATGCTGAAGCACTGGGGTTTAGGTCAAGGGATTGGTTAGTACGGTGGCCGGGAAGTGCAAACCAAATTAACAAAACCGAAAACACATTAACAAAACCCAAACCAAATTAACAAAACCCAAACCAAATTAACAAAACCGAAAACACATTAACAAAACCCAAACCAAATTAACAAAACCCAAACCAAATTAACAAAACCGAAAACACATTAACAAAACCCAAACCAAATTAACAAAACCGAAAACACATTAACAAAACCCAAACCAAATTAACAAAACCGAAAACACATTAACAAATTCGAAAACACAACGACAAGTCAGACAACCCAGAAACGGTAGTGTATCGTTTTTGAATGGAAACTTACCGATCATTGGACAAGACACCTGTCACTCAAGATATACAGGTATGGAATCTTATGTGTAATGTGTAAAGTTCTCCGTTTAAATAAAGTTCTCCGTTCAAGAAAATAACAGAATTAATCCACAGTAATCCATTCCATCCATCCATTCCAACTTTTCCCTGTGGCAGACTGTTGAACTTCATGTATACTTTGAGTGACAGGTGTCTTGTCCAATCACAAACTATACCTACCGCTTCCGGGTTGTCTGAAATGTCGTTGTGTTTTCTGATTTGTTCATTTGTTTTCTGATTTGTTAATTTGTTTTCTGATTTGTTAATGTGTTTTCTGATTTGTTAATGTGTTTCATGCACCGATTCAGACAACCCGGAAGCGGTAGGTATAGTTTGTGAATGGAAACTTACCGATCATTGGACAAGACGACTGTCATTAAAGATATACAGGTGAATGAAAGGTGTCTCGTCCGATGATGGTAAGTTTCCATTAACAAATTATACCAACCGCTTCCGGGTTGTCTGACTTGTTAATGTGTTTTTGGTTTTGTTAATTTGGTTTGGGTTTTGTTAATTTGGTTTGGATTTTGTTAATTTGGTTTGGGTTTTGTTAATTTGGTTTGGATTTTGTTAATTTGGTTTGGGTTTTGTTAATTTGTTTTGCACTTCCCGGCCACCGTAGGTTAGGCCATATCATTACCTCAGTTTTATAGTCACTGGGTCATTTTGGGACATATTATACATATCATTGCCCTGCTAGAAGAACCAAACTCTAGCCAATTGTAAAACCCCCTGCTACTTCATGGAAACATTGATGCCATGTATTGTATCCTAACAAGATCTTCTTCAGGATCTGTGGTGGAAAGCAACCTCAAAACATCACAGATCCTCCATCATGTATGTAACAGTAGGGATTAGGTCACTTTATTAGGAACACCTGTGCACCTACTCATTCATGAAATCATTTAATCAGCCATGATGCAGCCATGTCAACATGGACCACAATCCCAAAGGAACGTTTCTGTGATCTTGAGGAATCCATACCATGAGGAATTGAGTTCTGACAACAAAACAAGGCCCTACCCAATATTACTACAGTGTATAGTGAGGGCAGTGGTGGCTCAAGCGGTTAAGGCTCTGGTTTGCTGATCAAAGGATTGGGCACTTCCAAGCTGCCACTGTTGGGCCCTTGAGCAAGGCCCTTACCCCTCTCTGCTCCAGGGGCGCTGTATAACATTTACATTTACAGCATTTGGCAGACGCCCTTACCCACAGCGACGTACATAAGTGCTTAAATCTCTATCATTGGATACATTAATCCTGGTTCTCTAGGCTACAATAATGGCTGACCTTGTGCTATGTCCTCAACCTCTGAAGATAGGACTGTCACGGCGGGGGAATAAAAACGGACCCAAATACAGGATAGCTTAAAGGGAACAGGTTTTAATAACTTAAAAACATGAAACAGAGACTAGGACAAGACAGACAATGACAGGACAAAACAGAAGACAACAGAGGATTCCATGCTGCTCAAGGCAACGCGGCTCAACTAAATAGAAAAGACAATCAAACACATGAGGAACAGTTGTGCAGAAGCGGGCAGGAAGAGACAAGGGCGGGGCAAACGTGACACAAAACAGAAACAAATGCACGTGGCCAAAGTCCGGGCTGAGTCCTGACAGGGACATTCACTGTGTTGTAATGTAAGACAAAATAAAGGCTTCTATAATTACAGACAGTATAGTGTTTGTTGGAATGGATATAGTGTCTGATTATGACTGTGTTGGGGAAATAAAAAACTTCCAGTCAGGTTCATTAAATCTCCATTTGTCTAGGCTTCATTTTTATACTTGTACTTATTTATATGCTGATTCGTTGAGATCAACACAATTTGTTTCAATTCATTTGAGTATTATCCAACATTCCAACCAAATTGGTTGTCACCAAATGCCATTCATTTGTTTTGTGTTCACACCACATGCTTTTGTTCCTGTCCTAGTTCTGTCTCTGGGCCTGTAATGGATTTTAGCCCCTGTTTCACCTCATGTTTTTTTCATGAAACAGGAAGCCATGGAAGACAATATTGTTAAAACCATTTAAAGGAATTAATGAAAGATATACTTTAGTGCCATTGTGTTAGATACACTCACTCACTCACTCTCACTCGTCTTCTACCGCTTACCCGAACTACCTCGGGTCACGGGGAGCCTGTGTCTATCTCAGGCGTCATCGGGCATCAAGGCAGGATTCACCCTAGACGGAGTGCCAACCCATCGCAGGGCACACACACACTCTCATTCACTCACACAATCACACACTACAGACAATTTTTCCAGAGATGCCAATCAACCTACCATGCATGTCTTTGGACCGGGGGAGGAAACCGGAGTACGCGGAGGAAACCCCCGAGGCACGGGGAGAACATGCAAACTCCACACACACAAGGTGGAGGCGGGAATCAAACCCCCAACCCTGGAGGTGTAAGGCGAACGTGCTAAACACTAAGCCACCGTGACCCCGTGTTAGATACAGATAGATATATACATTTAGTCATTTTGATTAATTGTCATATCCTACATATTTTTAGTCGAAACCTCAACTCAGTTAACCACAAATACATTGTTTTAAATCCATCTTCATTAAGGTTCCCAAGAATTCTCCAGACGAATTTATATGTGCTTGCACAAAGATTCAATTAACATTGGTTGTCCTTACAGCCTCGGTTAATGACGGTTTGGTTTATAAATGCAGAAAAATCCACCCAATTTGCAAGGATCCAGTCTCTTCGTATTCTCTTTGCATATTTAAATCAGTCATTTAGGGTTTCAAAGCCTCGGCGTGAACCGGCTTAAATCCCAGCGCTGCTCTCCTCTGACTCCTATTCACGGCTTAATTGCTATATGTACAGTATTGTCATTTGAACCGCAGAATAAAGAGCCAGTGCTGGTGATGAGGGTCAAGAGACACCTCTGGAGATTATTAAAGGGAAAATCAACATTGAGGAGGTAAGAAAGGTTTTGGACCTCCACAAGTCTCCAGAAGAGATTTAGTGCAACATGGTACTGATTTTCTTAGACACTGGAACCGTACTAGAGCAAAAAAAAAAAAAAAAACACAGTTTTCCTAAAAGATATTCTCTTAGTTGCTGATATGGAAATGTGCCTACGACATCATTTCAAAATCTTCTGTAGGGGGTTCAGTTTGCCTGAGATCTTCCTTGATGCGTCAACTAGATGTGTAAAGTTTATAACAGAAAATATTTGAATAGGTGGGGGGCACAGTGGCTTAGTGGTTAGCACATTTCGCCTCACACCTCCAGGGTTGGGGGTTCGATTCCCACCTCCACCTTGTGCGTGTGGAGTTTGCATGTTCTCCCCGTGCCTCCGGGGTTTCCTCCGGGTACTCCGGTTTCCTCCCCCGGTCCAAAGACATGCATGGTAGGTTGATTGGCATCTCTGGAAAATCTTCCGTAGTGTGTGATTGCGTGAGTGAATGAGAGTGTGTGTGTGCCCTGCGATGGGTTGGCACTCCGTCCAGGGTGTATCCTGCCTTGATGCCCGATGACGCCTGAGATAGGCACAGGCTCCCCGTGACCCGAGGTAGTTTGGATAAGCGGTAGAAGATGAATGAATGAATGAATGAATGAATTTGAATAGGTTTTGGTGTGTAAATTTATGAGTGTAAGTTGAGTACTGGTGGCTCAAGCGGTTAAGGCTATGGGTTGTTCAAGCACCAGCACTTCCAAACTGCCACTGTTGGCAAGGCATTTAACCCTCCCTGTCTAGTGGTGCTGTATAAAGGATTCTATAAAAGTTCTATTCCAATAACAGCATGTTGCAACCTGTTGGGTTTGTCTTATAACAAAATTAAGCAATTTGCTATTAAAAAAAGAACACATTATATGTTTTATCCATTTATAAAATTTCTTGTCTAGCTCACTTCTCAGTACTTGTCTGTTTTTGTGGCTCATGTGGTCAAGGGTCTGAGTTTTTTACTGGAGGATTGGTGTTCAAGCCCTGGCACTGCCATTGTTACCTTCCTTGCTCCATGGGCATTGTATCTTGGCTGACCCTGTACTCTAACCATTCATTCATTCATTCATTCATTCATTCATTCATTCATTTCATTTTCAGCTTATCCGAACTTCCTCTGGTCACGGGGAGTACTCTAACCACAACATCCAAAATTAGGATATGCAAAAAAATGAACTTTCTTTATGTGATATAATGTATTATGTTACAAAGAACGACTCCTAGACGTGTTATGTAAAATCTTCACCATCTCTACAAGTATACTGTACCTGTAAAGCTGTTTCTTTGGGACGTATAAAAACATGTGAATTTGGAATTGATTATTTAAACACAAATTTTTAAAAAGAAATCAAATGAACATCAATTTCTTAGTTGAATTGTACTTCATTTTGCAGTCACACTTCATGGACGTTAATCAGATCTGATCAAAATCCAGTCCTCAGTGAATCCATTCAGTGTCCAGAGCCCTGATTATCACTGTTAGGAATGAATGAATGAATGAATGAATGAATGAATGAATGAATAAATGAATAAATGGATGAATATGCATTTCTTCAGAGTTAATTGAATTTAGATTGGGTCATATTTTTTTCCTTGTAAAATCCACCTTCATCTGTCCTGACCACTGACACCATCATGGCTCCGGTCTTAATTTATCGAGTCATTCTCCAGAGCAGGGAAGTGATTTTCTTATGCAGAGTGGATTGCAAGGGAATGACAACCTCATTAAAATCTGTCAGAGACGGATCAGACGGCAGGGTTACCATGGAGACCAGGATACAGCGTTTTTGGTTCCACTTTACAGTAACAGTACATGAATAATCCTGCACTAATAGGGGAATTGATTACAGTAAGGTGTGTATTAATCATGTACTAATGAAAAGATAACCTTAAGTATGAGTAAGTAATGATCATAGGTGTTTGTTAATTAAGCACTTTAGAACCATGATGATAAAACAAAATACAATTATCAGCTAATAAGCATGAATTCACTCAAAAAGTTTTATTATTTTATTTATTAAGCACATAATGAGATTTTATTTATTTATTTTTTTAAGCTTAGTGTCACTCGTTCACTCATTTTCTACCGCTTATCCGAACTACCTCGGGTCACAGGGAGCCTGTGCCTATCTCAGGCATCATCGGGCATCAAGGCAGGATACACTCTGGACAGAGTGCCAACCCATCGCAGGGCACACACACACACACACTCTCATTCACTCGCGCACTACGGACAATTTTCCAGAGATGCCAATCATGCATGCCTACCAAGCATGTCTTTGGACCGGGGGAGGAAACCAGAGTACCCGGAGGAAACCCCCGAGGTACGGGGAGAACATGCAAACTCCACACACACAAGGTGGAGGCGGGAATCGAACCCCCAACCCTGGAGGTGTGAGGCGAACGTGCTAACCACTAAGCCACCGTGCCGCCCAGCTTAGTGTCAAAGAACCACAAATCTAAAGCTTGACCAGCTTGATGGTAGCTCAGTGGTTAAAACCAACAACGAGAAGGTGTAAAATCATAAACTATCCTAGTGTTTAAGGTGTTGGATTGGAAGGTTGTGAGCTTGAATCCCATATCCACCAAGCAACTGCTGCTGAGCACCTGAGCGAGGATCTTATCTCTTACTTGCTCAGTTGTATAAAATGTAAGTCACTCTGGATAATGGTGTCTGCCAAACATCATAATGTGAATAAATTCAAATCCCAGCACCACCAAGATCTGAACTGTTCAGCTGTATCCATGTCTCCTTGGTGACGTCAGTAATGACATCATTGACTCAAAAGACAAGATTCTTTCTCTATGGATTTTTAAAATATTTTAAAATATTAGCAAATTTAAGATACCATATACATTTTAAACAAAGTTCCAAAGCATAACAAACTCTCACATTACAGAGAAAACAAAACTCTTAAAAAGATTAAGAAAATATGTGAAAACATTTCAAGGTTAGAATCCATCACAGTCACCAAGCACCAAAAAACATCTTGTGTTTCATTAGGAGTTTATTATTCTGTATAAGGAATAGAACACTTTTACTGAGCGAGTTCATGCTTATTAGCAGTTTCTTGTTGAACTCCTGGGAAACACACAACAGTCAGTGATGTGTTAGCTTAGTGGTTAAGGTCTTGGACCATTCATCAGAAGGTCATAAGTTTGAATCCCAGCTCCACCAAGCTGCCACTGTTGGGCCATTGAGCAAGACCCTTAAGCCTAAATTGTCTAGAAAAATTTGTATTGAAATTGAGATTCACTCTGGATAAATGCGTCTGCCAAATGCCGTAAACGTAACATAATGTCTCATCAGTGTTCAACAGTGTCTCATCAGTGCTCATAATGTCTCAACAAAAAACACCTTGTGAGCATGTGATGAGATATGTGAGTAAAACACCTTGTTGGTAAAAGAGATCAGTTGACAATGGCTTTAAGCTGTGTGGAATGTTCAATAACTCATATAAACACTCTTTACAACCGTGGTGGAAAAACACCTCAGCGTGTACTGTACAAAATGCCAAGTCTTGGACTGGAAGAGCAGAAAATCACATCAAGTTCCTGAAGAACAGAACTCTGAGGAGCATACAGGATCACTCCATCTGACCACTTTACTCTGTTTGATATATTAAACCAAAAACATGCAGTAAAGGAAGTTCTATACTGAAAATACTCCTATACTCAGGATAGGAATTCAGCTGATGAAAACTAAGACTAAGATATTTCATGATGGTTAAATCGGACAACGGATTAATTTAACCCTTGTATGTTGTTCGGGTCTGTGGGACCCATATTCATCAATAAATTTGAAAAACCTGTAAATTTCCTTGTAAATTTGTTGATTTTTTCCCACTCATAACTTGATTAAATTTGATTTTCTTTTTTTTTAATACATTTTATTAAAAAACAAACAAAAAACAAGTAGCATTTTAATAAAAAAAAATGTGATGTAATAAAGGTAAAGGGCAAATATTAACCATATGTGCTGTTTATATTGCTTGTAATTGGGATGAAGTAAACATCTGTACAGTATTTTAACATCAAATTTTTGATTGTGTTGAATTAAAAACCCAAAAATGCAGCGGGTCAAACAGACCCACGAACACTGGCTGAGCAACAAAAATACGAACACCATACAAGGGTTAAATTAGATTTTTGAGTTTTAAGTTCAAATAATTTATCAGATTATCATGTTTTACACTGCATGGCTTCATGAATCATGTTTTTATGATATACCGTATTTTCCGCACTATAAGGTGCACCTAAGAGCCTTAAATTTTCTCAGAAATCGGCCGTGCACCTAATAATCCGGTGCGCCTTATGTGTGCAATTACCGCTGACACAGGGACGTAATACGTACACTATGCACGCTGGCTGCGATAAACCAATCAGAGTACATTACGTAATACGTACAGTACATACGCTTACCTCCGCCACGCCTCCGGTAGGTATTGTATACTACCGGTATGTTGCAAAACAACATTTGTTTCTGCCTAACCATTATGCGCTCCACACTCCAGTCCAGTAGGTGGTGGTAAATGCACCTTAAGTTGGTTTACCATCCGCCAATTAAAATCAGAAGAAGAAGAAGACAACAACATTTGTTTGTCTAAAGACCTACAGGCTATCAGTTACGCGGTTGTAAATGGGAATAGAGCAGCTGCGAAAGATTTCAACATCAATGAATCTATGGTTCGGAATTGGAAGAAGCAAGAAAATGAACTGCGCCAAGTTCAGAAGACACAGTAGATGAGGACTTTGATGGATTTGTGGGAGAAGATTGATTAAAAATTAATGTGTGTGTATTGTTAAATAGTAGAATAAAGTTCAGCTAAACTCACTGTTTTGCTTCCGTTACCTTTTTTGTAGACCGTATGTTTTAGCATGCGCCTTATGATACGGTGCGCCTTATGTATGGATTAAGTACAGAAATAGACCCCGTAATTGAGACTGTGCCTTATAATACGGTGCGCTTTATAGTGCGGAAAATACGGTAAACGGTTTTACTCTCTAGTTGGTACCTGGAATTAATTACTTTACAATAAAAGCAAGTCATAAAGTGTTTCTTTTTCTTCCTCTCATACAGCAGCGAATGTGCCCACAACTACATTTTGTATTTAATAATCACTAACACGTCTTTTTTTATCATTTATACGTACATTGTGTACATGTAGTGTTGTGGTGGAAGTTGTGGAAGCTCCTGTTATATTAATGAGAGCAGCTTGTTCCCTCACCTCACCTTTTTTTTTTTTTTAAATTTCCTCTTGCAGTTAATAAGATGAAGAATCGCAGGCAGCTATGTGATGTCATGTTACTGAGCATCGATAAACCACAAAGCAAAGACAAATCTCTCCTGAAGATCTTCCCTTGGTGGAGAACTGACAAAATAATAGACCTCAAGTGTTCATGCAGCCATAAATAAATAAATAAATAAATAAATAAATGCTGTTGTTGCTTGTGACTTGAAACATACAGTACAAAAGATAGAGAAAGAGAAAAAGCAAACAAGATGTCATCCGCGTATGTCTAGTTGATTTAAAACCCTTGTTGAGAGTGAAAAAAATGATATCCATTATTGTTTATTACAGTCTTTATTTATGGTCTCTTGAAAGTGTCAGAGTGAAAAATGAAACCTCTGTGAGACATTTTGGGTTTTAAATAAAAATGACACTATTCTAATATGACATGTTGTGAGGATTGCAGCTCAATGAGGCTTATCTGAAAAAATAAAACAGGGCCTGATGGGGCAATCGAACAAACGCACATAAGGCTATTAACACACACGTCTGTCTAACGAGGCTTCTCGTGCCACCGATCCCGTCCTTCAGAAATTTGGAAAGAACGATGTGTCGTGTTCTTATTCTTTCTCTTTCTCCTTATCTTCAGTCAGGGTCACGGCTCAAATCTCTTTAATCAGACTCGCCTGTCCTGCTACTCCAGTCCTTCATAACATCCCAATGTAACATCTATAGATTTTCCAAATCCTGCTGCACTCCCTTCACCGCCCCATCAGGAAAATTGCATTTGATAGGCATCATAATGAGCTCTTAAATTAGACACATATTTGAGGAGATTATGGAAAATCGTATGTGATGATGCTCCAGTACATCTCGCTTGCCACTGCGTATTACACGCTGACTCGTAATATATTTCTCATTAGTCTTAATCTGATAAAAGTTCCTACAAAAACTAGAGGGAAAAAACCACCACACACAGTTTAGAAGTATATCGTTGCTGTTGCTTCCCTGCACATCTTCATCCATCCACCTTTATTGTTCACCTCAGCTTCCTCTACAGTGTCTTAAATCTTGCTTGGTGTTGCAGGTTTATGGTTCAGACAGAGATTTGGAAGAAAGCTGGTGTGAAATAAATCTTGGTTATGACAGAAGGAGAGAGACGAAGAGGTCCGATAGAGCCTCGCAGATTAGAGCTGCTCAGCAGACGCATCTCTCCTGACACATTCACTGCTTTATTGGAGGAAGAGAGAGTAGATCAGATGGAGAAATGTCTCTATATCTATGCTCACTATATTACACATGTGAAACGTTCCTGTACCCCGAGGGTAAAGAACCCGAGGTTAAGTTCAGTGTGAAAAGCCGTAAGCCGTTATCCACAACGGTAACGCAAACAAATAGCTTCACTGAGGTTAGAGGGTAATCCAAAGACAAGTCTGGTAAAGAAAGCAAGGAGTGAAGGCAGATCAAGAATCAGAAACAAGTCAGGAATTAACCAGTAAGTAGATGACGGATCATTCCCTTTTCCACCGAGGCAGTTCGGAGCCTAATTAAGAACCAGTTCTTTCTTTTTCGACACACAAAGCACCGGGAAAAGTGGTTCTTAAGTGGTTCTTCTTTCTGAACCAGGAAAAGTGGTTCTTAAGTAGCACCAAAACGTTGCTGGTCTAGACTTACGTAAGAACCGCTTGCGTCAGGGGCTGTGGGTGGGGCTGTGGGCGGGGCTACCGTTAGCGCATTTGATAATGTACTAAATAAAGTATACTAATGTTTAATACACTTTTACTTTACTGCAACATGATCAATTATCAGCACACATGATAGTAGGTAGCTACATGCTAAGGCTAACTTTTTTCTGTGTTAATGATAAAATAACGTTATGTACTTTCTCGATTACAACCTCCTTTTATACAGATTACATGGAGCTGCACGTACACGTTGGATTCGTCACGTTTGGATGTTAATGTAGGTTCACAAAGCCATGAGCATTAACAGTAAAGCAACATCCGCCATTGTTGATGTGTTTGTGTTTGCTGCTGCTGCACTAACTTTGCTGTGTAACGTGACACGTATACAGTGACGTCAGACTCGGCTCTGTGATGCTCTCTAACCGATGGAAAGGCAAACCGGTTCTTAGAAGGTTCGCCAGTGGAACCAAATTTGAACCAGCACCAGCACTAGCTCTGAACCAGCACCCGGTTCTTTTTGGTGGAAAAGGGGTATTAGTACTCTGGTGTCAAAGTGTCAGAAATACCATGAATTTCTCCTAATATACCACTGTTTAAAAAATAATGGTTGGTTATTGGAATAAAATAAACCACTCAAACTAGCTGGTATAACTTTACTTCTTCAACTTCAAAAAAAAAAAAACAGACCCCCAAAAATTCTGGAATAAATTTGACGCAACCGTAAGCAAACAAGCCGAACAGGACATATGAGCCCCTCACGCCATGTTTTTCAAGGTTCAAATGGTTTGGAAGGTGTTTTTGAAAAGATATTGGATGATTTTTCTCAGCAACTGCTTGTGGATTGCAAATGAAGATTGCAACGTTCTGGAGAAAGCGTGGCTTTTTTTTTCCGAAAAATAAAACCCAAAATGAAATAAACAAATGAAGTCTGAAGCTGACAAATTCCAAGTAAACGATTCAAGCTGTTGGTGTTTGTGTTATTTCAATTCAAACTGGATTTGTCGTGTACACAATCACACAGTACAACATGAAGAGGTTAAATGCTTTTTACGACTGTCCTTGATTAAAATAAAAAAAAAAAAATCAATACAGCCAATTTAAACTCATTCATTCACTCATTTTCTACCGCTTATCCGAACTACCTCGGGTCACGGGGAGCCTGTGCCTATCTGAGGCATCATCGGGCATCAAGGCAGGATACACCCTGGACGGAGTGCCAACCCATCACAGGGCACACACACACACACACTCATTCATTCACACAATCACACACGACGGACAATTTTCCAGAGATGCCAATCAACCTACCATGCATGTCTTTGGACCGGGGGAGGAAACCGGAGTACCCGGAGGAAACCCCCGAGGCACGGGGAGAACATGCAAACTCCACACACACAAGGCGGAGGCGGGAATCGTGTGTGAGGCGAACGTGCTAACCACAACCCAACCCCCCCCCCCCCCCCCCCCCCGCCAATTTAAACTAATGTAAAATAATTAAAACAATACAAATAAGATAAACTAAAATAGAACATATAGGCATCTAGGGAAATTGCTGGGAAATTGCAATAGGAAAATAAACAGATAAAAAAAATCTGATGATTACAATGATGATTAGATTTGTGTATATGGTACAGTGATGGGGTACAAGTGGAAAGATGAATATGATTATAGAATGCTATATAATATTAATGTTGTATGCCTTTATTTCTTGGTGGCAAATAAATATGACAGGTTTGACCACATTTTGCTCTACAGTTTAAAGATCTTGCTCGAAATCCAAAGCTTTAAGCACTGAGAAATGATGATCAAGGTTAGGGTGATAGCTAAGGCCAGCTTTAATCTTGTTAAAGAAAAAACATTCATTTAAACCAATACAAATGGTAGACGGGTTTCTTTCCATTTCAGACATAAAATGACTGAAAAGTTTCTTGTACTTCATAATCCTGGTTTAAACCATCAGAACTTTTCATTTTGATTGATTTGTGTAAATTGTCATGAATTTCGCAACTTCCCAGAAACACGTTCCCTATCACAAGAGTTCTCATCTCTCTCGCACACAGCTCTTTCCAATCACACACTAAAATAAATGTAAGAAAGGTCTGAATCAGAGTGTGATTGTTCCCCAGCGTTCCCAGTAACTTTGGTCTACTTGGTTTCAGACTCACTTGATGTGTGTATTGTTTTTGCATTCCCTTTGTATATTGGGGACGTGGCGGCTTAGTGGTTAAAGGTGGGGTCTCCGTTGTTTGAGAAATGCTTCAGAAAACTGCGTTGGGCCGCCAAACAAAACAAAAACAAAACAAACGTGTAGCCAGTGAGCAGAAAGGGGTGTGTCTTGTTAATATGGGCGGAGAGAGTGTTCAGTGCGCATGTGTGACATTAGCAGAAAGCGGTTTTAACATTGACATGGAGGATAAAAACAAAGAAAGAAAGTGAAGAAAGACTTACGATAAGGTAAGAAGTAGGACGTGTTAATATAGGATCAGCTTTCCAGCGCTGGAGAGAACTGAAGGAGCAGGAAGTTGGTCACATATTCACAGATTGGAGTTTCCTGAGTCAATAACTCCTGAGCTAAACGCTGTTACTACACAAATAACACCTCTTTTCTATCGTAGTAATGTAGAGACGCAGCTACAACCGTGTTTTGTGTAGTAACAGCGTTTAGCTCAGGAGTTATTGACTCGGGAAACTCCAATCTGTGAATATGTGACCAACTTTACTTAAGACGCCGAGGCGCTTTTTTCCTTCTCGATAGGTGAGTAACGTTGGTTTTGCTTTGTTACACAGAACTAATATATGCCTTTGTCCTTTACATGATTATGCTTGTGTGTCATTTTTGCTTGTTTGTTTATCTGCAATCGTATTGTTCTTCACTTCAGCTATGATAAAGACAAATTTCGTTCTATTAGTTGCCTGGGTTACGTATGTATGTGTGGGCGGAGCTATCAATACAGGGGTGGGACCCATTTGTTTGTTTTGGTGATTTCAAATGTCAACATTGGCTTTCAAACAACGGAGACCCCACCTTTAAGTTCTTGGACTACGAGTTTAAATCCCAGGTCTACTAAGATGCCACTGCCGGGCCCCTGAGTAAGGCCTTTAACCCTCAACTGCTCAGTTGTATAAAATGTAAGTCACTCTGGATAAGGGCATCTGCAGTAAGTCACCTCACCCATCTCCTCATTCGTCATGCGTGTTGTGGAATTTATTGACGTTGCCATAAGATGCTCGGCAGTTCCGGTGCAACCGAACTCGCACCACCACCTCCTACAGGGTTCGGTACCGTGTACTTTTGGGTCCACATGATGGCTTCACATTCCCAATTTCTCATGTACTGAAGGTGTGAAAGCCTCCGTGCAATATATATATAAAATTCTAATTTATTTGTATAGGGCTTTTAACAATTGACATTGTCTCAAAGCAGCTGTACAGAACAGAAACATAAACAAAAAGTTAATATAAAGATTAATATAATACAAAAATTAAAGATTAATATTAGGGCCTTTTTACACCCGGTCACTTCATGTGTTTTCTCTGATCCGATAGCTATCTGATTTGTTAAAACCGTTCCATTTACATTAGGCCACATAAACGCTTCTCGGCGAATCAGATATCGATCCGATCTTTCTACTCCCGCCCAAAATGCAGATATATTTTACCTCATTTCAGGGGTAATTGAAATGGAACACACTTTGGTGTATGTACTTAAATATACTTTTGTTTCTATTTGTTTTACAAAGCTTTTGTTGGACGCTTTCATCGCTCCAAAGAGCAATAAGTTCCTGCGTGTCGTATATGTTATTTGTTTCTGGCACGATGCACGACTCGGGAGTCACCTGCGAGTCACGTACTTCAGTTTGGGAGGAGTATAGCGCTGACATATGTGGCTTGAACAACCACATTCATTTACACCTGTCCAGTTTCATCTGAAATGCGTCCCAGAAAACCTCCTGAAGGGGTTTGAACCATCGGATTTATATCCGTCTCCAAAACGTTTCAGAGGGCATTTAGACCTGGTCTTTTTACCATCGGATAGATATCGGATCACAGAAAACGCATGAAGTGACCAGGTGTAAAAAGCCCCTAAGATATATTCAAATGTATTTGTATTTATATCACTGCGAAGTAAAGGTTTTGCATTTGATTGCTATTTTGGTTTTTAGATTTCTGTTTTAGTTGTGAGTTCGTACATCACCTAACCCATGCCTGTGTTTTGCCCTTGCTCTTGGCCTACTATTTGGATTTTTCTACTGCATTTAATAGTGTTAAACCGCAACTGCATCCGTCTCTACTCACTGATTTGTGACCCTATGCTAACCTTGTTCATTTAAATTTCACATCAGACACAAATTGGAGACTGAAATGCATTCAGTACCAGCCAAAATATACTGTTTACGAATGAGTTTTCACCAGTAACTGTATTCAGAAAAGATAAGCAGCCTGGATAGCAGATGGCGTGGAGCTGAACACGACTGCTCTTTTCGACCGTGCGCCGATGCACTCGGCCTACTCCCTCTTCATGTTTGTATTCAATCAGGGAAAAAAATTCAAGGATGTGCATTTAATTCAGGACACAGAGCCATGTGAAGCCATTTGTAAAGCAACATCAGAGTCCCTTCGGTATGTAAGTAGGTTTGCGTCAACCATTCACGCTGTTGTTTCTTATACTTCCATTTAATTTCAAATCTTTAAAATCAAAATGCAACTGATATCAACACACCAAAAAAGCTAAATTATACATGAAGCTAGATTTATCAAGGTTGGTAAAAAGCAGATATTTACTAATCCGTGTGTATGAAATTTATCAGGATAAAAGAACCAACAACTATACGGTCACATAAAGTATGTTGAGGATTGAATTGAATGCCATAGGTACTGAATCAAATGCAGGATGTACTGAATCATATATAGCAGGCACTGAATCTTATGCAGGAGGCACTGAATCATATACAGCAGGCACTGAATCTTATGCAGGAGGCACTGAACCTTATGCAGGAGGCACTGAATCTTATGCAGGAGGCACTGAATCATATACAGCAGGCACTGAATCTTAAGCTGCAGGCACTGAATTGCATGCAGAAGGCACTGAATCATATACAGAAGGAATTGAATCATATGCACAAGCATTGAATTAAGTGCAGTAAGGACTGAATCATATACAGCAGGCTCTGAATTGTATGCAACAGGCACTGAATTATATGCATGAGGTACTGAATCATATACAGCAGGCACTGAATCATATGCAGCAGGCATTGAATCGTATGCAGCAGGCATTGAATATCATGCAAGAGGCACTGAATCATACACAGCAGGCTCTGAATCTTACGCTGCAGGCATTGAATCAAGTGCAGTAAGGACTAAATCGTATGCAGCAGGCTCTGAATCATATGCAGCAGACTCTGAATCGTATGCAACAGGCTCTGAATCGTATGCAGCAGGCACTGAATCATAAGCAGCAGGCACTGAATCGGTTGAAAGAGGCACTGAATCAGTTGAAGAAGGCACTGAATAAATATTGTTTTGTTAACATTTACCATTCGGCCTCGGCTGCAAAAAATTCAGTTTCATGTTCAACATCGATATCTAATATATTGTGCATGTCTGTGTGTAATGAGAAATGGTAACGTTAATAGAGAAAAATGTCACTGTTCATGTTAGTGTTAAAGCAGGCAGTATATCAAAGCTAATACGGAACTGAAAATAAATTGTATTTGACATTTGTTCATAAAATATTGGCTTAGAGCACTTATAAACTACTTAAAACATACATTAGATACAGTATAGATTTATATAAACATTATGTGAGGGTTGTTTGAGAATCAGTCAGGGGACATCGGTGGGAAAGTTTGACGTCACTCTACAGAGGCTGAGACCGGATGCAAATGTACTTTAACAGTTAACAGTTCAGAAATGTGAGACTGGATCAAAGAATAAATAAAAGAAAATTAGAATAGAAATAGAAATCAGACAAAGGGGTTTGATAAGTTCAGGTAAGACACTGAGAATTACTTCACACTGACTGAATGTCCAAGGTCATTACGAGTGTCCTGACAAACAGATGTGTGTGTTTAAAACTCCAAAGATGATAAACATACATGTTGAGTGTTATGTTCCCGATTGTAGACGGCCGTGTTTGTACGGATCAAACGTTTACGTCTCTGGGTTACTGTTCAGAACGTTAGGGGATCAAGCTTCCATTGCTGGGTCCTTGATCAAGGCACTTTGCTGTTTGGGTAATCGTTAGCTCAGTGGTTAAGATGTTGGACTACTGTTTGAAAGTTCAGATCCTGGGTCGTACCACTGCTGGGCCCTGAAGCAAGGCCCTTAACTCTCAACTGCTCAGTTGTAAAAATGAGATAAAAGTAAGTGGATAAGGGCGTATTCCAAAATGCCATAAAAGAAAAGTCACCAAAACAAGGATGAGGTTCACTTTTGAGTCTGGTTCCTCTCAAGGTTTCTTCCTCTTCCATCTAAGGGAGATTTTCCTCACCACAGACACCTCAGACACCTCAGACTTGTTCATTTGGGATGCATACAAACACGTTTAAATATAAGTCTAATTTTAATCTGGAACTTTTTGTACTATATTTATGTTCTATAAGGGCAGAGCATAAAGGGGCAGTCGTGGCCTAATGGTTAGAGAGTCTGACTCCTAACCCAAAGGTTGTGGGTTCGAGTCTCGGGCCGGCCACGATTGAGGTGACCTTGAGCAAGGCACCGAACCCCCCAACTGCTCCCCGGGTGCCGAAGCATAAATGGCTGCCCACTGCTCCGAATGTGTGTTCACGATGTGTGTGTGTTCACTGCTCTGTGTGTGTGTGCACTTTGGATGGATTAAATGCAGAGGACGAATTCTGAGTATGGGTCACATACTTAGCCGTATGTCACGTCACTTTCACTTTATAAAGCTGCTTTGACACAATTTGTCCATTCTAAAAAGTGCAATACAAATAAAATTGAATTGAATTGAATAGAAATGTTCAGGGAATGCTGAGTTCGAGGAAAGAGTTATCCTGACAGTTGAGAATTACATGAATAGTGTAATATAGTGTGGTCTAACTAAGGTCCCTTTTTGCGTTTGCTCCTAAAAAACACTTAAATTAATAATAAATTGAGTGGAGAAGAGTATTTGTTTAAATCCTATGCTGTTAAAATGGCTTTGCTACTGACTGGTTAAAAATGACACTGACACCGTTGCTTAAAAAACGTTCGGAAAAACTATTATTCAGCTTTAAATTTGTCGACAGTTTGTCTCGACAATGAAGAGAGTAATGTGTCATGTCTGCTCACTGAAGCACAACCATTTCAATCTTGCACACTTTCTTATTTGGGTGTCTGGATGTCTCCCTCTGCATCCAGAACTTATTTGGACTGCAGTATGCTGAGCATTAGCCAGCTTCCTGTGCTGTCAGGTTTCTGGGAAAAGCGCCAAGTCAGCAAACTAATTGCATGGAAATTTTCTTTGAATTTCTCCTGAGCTTCAGTCTTCCCACACGGCAAGCGATAATGACTACAAACGTCCATAGTGATGCGTCAGATATTAGAAGTTATGGATTTCACATGGACTCCCTTCTCATCCACAGTGCTATTAATAATGGTTAGCTCTGTTCTACGCCGCTGTGGTTGCTGAATTAGATACGAGAGCCTTGTTCAGACGAACGACTTCTGAGACGTCTCTCGTGCTCCCGGCCGCATGGTCGCCACTTCCAGGAAGACGTCGATTCCAGCCGGAGACGTCCTGCTGCACGGGTTAATGATGTCCTGACCTCTGTGACTCACCGCTGCCTTTACAGTCACTGCTGCCAGGTTTAATGGTGTTTCTGAAATAAAATTCCCAAATGCAAAAACAAACAACACAGAAGAGCATGTTGGCGATTCAGTGACACCTCAATAACTTACACACATCAGCACTGTAAATGCCAAAATGGCCCGGTCAATCTTTCTCTTAAATCCATGATGCTTCTGAACCAACAATTCTTTGATCAACATCAATCTATACCAACTTTCACCTTTCCTCTCAGGTAAAAGTTCAACCGTGCTCAAAAACATGGTCCAAAGGAGCTTCACCGATTATTACACAGTCTAAACGTTTCTAAAAGGATGCATAGAATGCTCTAGATGAAGCAGGAGATAAAAAGAAAACGTTTTTTACTGCATGTTCTAGAGATGTTATGCATGTTATTATAAAGTATAAAACCACGACACTAACCTTTACTGACCCACCGCTTTATGAAGTGCATTAGGAACTGAAATGCTGTAGTACCTTAAAGGTCATGTGACAGATACTTGGCTCTCTGAGGAACACTGATGAGTTCCAGTTTGACATTTAACCCAAATTTGACATTTAATTAAATTTGTTTGAGCGCCTTTGTCACATGATCTCAGGACACTTCCACTCCCTTCCTGTAGAGGTCATAATCATCAGCTTGTTAGCGCTGCTTCTTACAGTACATCCTAGTTACTAGTTAACAGCTGGTGTTAGTGTCTTTCTGTTGTCTTGCCTAACGAGAGTTTTAGCTTTAACATCTGCACATAAATTAATCCGTGAAACCTGTTCACAAAAAAAAAGATATAAAGATTTTGTTATTAAATCACAATTAGAGCTGTACGTCAATGTACACAATGGATGTGTATCGGCATGAGAGAGCATTTGTTCACATTTTTGTTAAAATTTTTGTCCCTTTTTTGTCCAAATTTTTTTTATATTTTATATTATATTTTATTTTACCCATCAACATGCCAGTGTTTGCTTTTTATGGAATATTTTTATTTATTATTATTATTATTATTATTATTAGTAGTAGTAGTAGTAGTAGTAGTAGTAGTAGTAGTAGTATTTATTTATTTATTTATTTAAATAATTATTTGTTATAATGTATTATTTTCCTTTTTTTTTAATTACGTTGAGTCTGTCTTTGATGCAGAAAAAAAATAAAAAAAATAAAAAATTCAAAATCCTGCAATACCAATGCATAGTGTAAAGCATTTACATTTTAGCTATTATTCGATGCTTGGATTTTTCCAGTCTTTTACTTATTTGAGTATCAAAGATTGCTGATGTGTGCACCAACATGGCTGTATGCAACACTTCTGGATGGATAAATCACATTTAATAGGCAGATAACAACAAGCTGCTGGAGTTTCTTTCATTCTCTCTAGAAGAATTAATGCTATTATTGCTAACTGCTTATTAGGAGGACTTTCATTACATGCATGCCATTACTCCCTATGGCTACACCTGCATAATCTCATTACGCTAATAACTCATCTAGTGTCATTCTGAAGGGGACGACTTCCTTTGTAAGGGTCTCAAGGTTTCTTACTAGTCTTATCAAACAAAGGTTTTATTTTTTTTGCCATTGTCACTTTTGTTCTGTTTATGATTGGTTTAAATCACACTACTCAATTTGGTAAAGAAAATTGCATTATGGCAGAGTCTATTGTTAAAAGGTCTAAATAAATAAAATGGATTTGATTTCAGTTTGGGGGGGAGCACGGTGGTTTAGTGGTTAGCACGTTCGCCTCACACCTCCAGGGTTGGGGGTTCGATTCCCGCCTCCGCCTTGTGTGTGTGGAGTTTGCATGTTCTCCCCGTGCCTCGGGGGTTTCCTCCGGGTACTCCGGTTTCCTCCCCCGGTCCAAAGACATGCATGGTAGGTTGATTGGCATCTCTGGAAAATTGTCCGTAGTGTGTGAGTGTGTGAGTGAATGAGAGAGTGTGTGTGCCCTGCGATGGGTTGGCACTCCGTCCAGGGTGTATCCTGCCTTGATGCCCGATGACGCCTGAGATAGGCACAGGCTCCCCGTGACCCGAGGTAGTTTGGATAAGCGGTAGAAAGTGAGTGAGTGATTTCAGTTATTGATACATTGCTTTTTACTTATAACTTTATTCTTTCTTATTTGGTGGGCCTGGAATATATGATGAATACATATTTAAAAGTATTTAGCCTTCTTTTCTCTTCTCTGTCATATATTTTGCTCTTGTATGAACTAAGTACATACCTTTAGGCTTGAATCAATGAGTCAGTAAGAATATAATTCAGTGAATGAGTAAATCAGTTATTTGGTTAATGAGTCATTGATTTGTTGAGCAGTTGAGTGAGTGTCTGAATGAGTCAGTGAGTGAGTCATGGTCAGTCAGTGAGTGTCAGTCAGTGAAGGAATCAGTGAGTCATTGAGTCAGTTTATGAGTGAGTGAATGAGTGATTCAGTTGGTGAGGGAGTGACACAGGGAGAAATTTCTTGAGTTGGCAAGTAAGTGAGGCAGACAAGGAGCGAGTCAGAAATTCAGAGAGTGTTTGAGTGAAAACAGTGGTCAACTGATTCAGTTAGTTGTTTAGCGAATGAGTGAGCCAGAGGGAAAGTGAGTCAATCACTGGTTCAGTCAGTGAGTGAGTCAGTGGGTGAGTGACACAGGGGGTAATTCAGTGATTGAGGCAATGAACTAGCAAGTGAATGAGTCACTGAATGAATCAGTTAATGAGTTAATCAGTAAGTGTGTGATGGTCAGTCAGTGAGTGAGTCAGTGGGTGAGTGACACAGGGGGTAATTCAGTGATTGAGGCACTGAACTAGCAAGTGAATGAGTCACTGAATGAATCAGTTAATGAGTTAATCAGTAAGTGTGTGATGGTCAGTCAGTGAGTCAATCAATTAGTGATGTAGTTAGTTAGTGAGTGAATCTGTGAATGAGTACGGGAATTAGTCAGTGAGCAAATCATTCAATAAATCACTGACAAAATCACAAGTCACAAGCCAGTTCCTAAAAATGTTGTTGTATTCCTCTATCCATATTTTAAACACATGCAATTTGCTATTACCTCATGGCAAGGTTAATCATCAGTGTGTTTTTTCCTGTTCTGTTCTGAAATCATGCAGTTCTGTGAACTCAGGGCACACTGACCCTCCTGTTACCACCTCCTCCATCTGCCCTCATTTCAACAGGGACATTAGTGAGTGTATCGCTCATTAGAGCTTATGTTCCTAGCAGGAGTACAGCAGAGCACATTTAAGCTCAGCATGGAGCGTTTTAGCTAGAGACATTTAAAGAAACCGTATGAGGAACCATGCTGGGTGTGTAACCTTGCTTTTTCTTTGTGGGTTCACAGAAAACTGTCCTGAAAGCATATAGAAAACTTGTTGAGATTGGGTTCAGTGTTTGTTCAAGGTCTGAAAAATATATATGACACTCAAATAGAAAAGAAAATGCATACTGTGTTAAAATAGGAATACAGAAACAACTTGAAGTGGAGTGGGTGTGTGACCCTACAGAATAGAAGCTGATTTCTCATTCAATATGTCAAAAGTCATGCGTTTGTGCTTGTGAGGAAATGGAGTGCAGTATGCAACCTGAATGCAGATCGGTCGAAACCTGTGAGGTCCTGCTCTAAACCTGCCTCTGTCCTGTCAATCAATCTGAATCCGCTCCATTCCTGCTGTCAGATCAACAGCAATCAACAAAACCCTGCTTTGTTACACAGCAGCCTGGGAGACAACTCTGACCAACAAGAAGTTTATTTCTCACACACATTGTATAAGGGTCTGGTATGAATAATTCCTGAGCCTGGACCTGTTAGATTAAATCTGCATGTCCTGCTCTGTAGATCCTCACAACCTGCCTGCTTGTTCATTCTGTTTCCACATTGTTTTTTTTTTTTTTTTGAGGAACCTCCCTGAGTAATGTGATGCATAAGAATGAAAGCCATTTCATATTTACTTGATCTCTTGGATTTACTCTTGAGGATGCTCACTAGTGTGTGCATGTTGTTTGGCTTTCATTCGCTTTCATGGAACTCTAGATGTACTTCTAGATTCGTGACAGACCATAGTGAATAAAAAACTTCTTGAGGCAACGTGTGGAAGAAACCTTGAGAGAAACCAGACCAAGGTGCGTCAATCTGTTCAAAACATCTCCAGGTTAAAGAACATAAGTTACAACAGGAAATATGTTGAAGATTTGACAGCTGACTCTGACCCTGAATCTCCATCACAAAAAACCTAAGTACTGTATGAATGATGTAATCTTCAAATCTGCTGACAGAGAAGCTTAAAAGACAGCCATGTAAAATCTAAAGGCAGGATGCTAAACTCAACTCCACAGCACAAATAGAAAGCCAATTTCTCAATAAATCAGATCCAACTACTGACAACAACAGTGAAGTCGATAATACTAGAGCTCTTATTGCCTCACTGCTTAATGAACACCTCTGCTCTCGCAGTACACCAGATATTCTGTAAATCCATTGACGTCCTGAATAAGACACACAAACAATGCTACCGGCCCAAATTGCATCCAAGGACACGTATTGTTGGCTAATGCCATTCGTCTGGCTTCTAGTCTCACTGACATTTTCAACATGGCACTAAATCACACTACATCCCCAGTATCTCGGTGCCATCACCTCACCGCACTCACACATACAGAGGCTTACAATGAATACTCACACTCTTAGTGTTCACTACAGCCTACATCAAACAACATGTAACATCTATACACCTCAATATATGATTCAGTAATCTAACAGCAAACTCCTGTGCAGTTTTGTAGATACTTTACAGTGTACGCTGTTTATTTCTTCTAATTTCATCAGAAATTGTTGTGTGAGTGATAGTTTTGTGACGTGCCATATGGCTAAGCACGGTGACCCATACTCAGAATTCGTTCTCTTTGCGTTTAACCCATCCAAAGTGCGCACACACAGCACTGAACACACACCGTACACACACACCCGGTGCAGCGGGCATTCATTTATTCTGCGGCGCCTGGGAAGGGGGATTCGAGACTCAAACCCACAACCTTGGGGTTAGGAGTCAAACTCTCTAACCATACATTTTTGTTTTTTGTATATTATGTATATTATGTCTTTATTCTTTATATATATATATATATATATATATATATATATTTTTTTTTATTTTTTTTTTTTTTTTTTTTGCTGCTGTAACAGAGAAATTTCCCCATTGTGGGACGAATAAAGGTCTATCTTATCTTATCTTATCTTATCTTATCTTATCTTATCTTATCTTATCTTTCTATAGACTTATTATCACACAATTAGTTGAATAAAGTTGTAAAAAGGTGCCATGTGATGTTAATATAAATAATAATATTAAATAAACAAGATTAAAACAAACTGAATCAAATTGAAACTTGATTCAATCAGGATTTTGGTTAGAAACTAATTTTATCGTCCAGTGAAAAGTAAAAAATTTTTTTATCGTCCAATGAAGTACCAAAAAAAATTTGAAGTGGCTTTTCTACCAAAGGTAAGACCAATGCAGTCTGTGAGAATTGGTCTTACCTTTGGTAGAAAAGCCACTTCAATTTTTTTTTGGTACTTCATTGGACGATAAAAAAAAATTTGAAGTGGCTTTTCTACCAAAGGTAAGACCAATACAGTCTGTGAGAATTGGTGGCCTTGTTGCTATTCTAATTATACACAAATGGTTTACATCCACTGGTGAACAGAGAAATATCTATTTACATTTTCAGAATTTTGCAGATGCACTTATCCAGAGAAACTTATACTTGTATCTCATTTGATCCAACTGAGCAATTTAGGGTTAAGGGCCTTGCTTAGGGGCCCAGCAGTGGTAGCTTTGTGGACCAATACCTTAACCACAGCAGTAATTGCCAAATGCTCTGTTTGTTTATTTATGAAAGCTGGTGCACATTAATGAGCTCTATTTGATGATTAAAATAGTTGTTAAATTTTGAACTAGTAGTTTATTTAGATCAAAGGCTTAAATGCGTCTTCTGTAGTCATAGAAATGATAAAACCTTCGTAACTGTGTGTATCTCACTTCTCACTCACTGTTCTCTTTGTGATCACTATACTGTATGTCCAGTATTTTGATATTGCACTACACTTGCTGTTAATTAGTTAATTGAACTAATCATGACAGCTTGTTGTTAATAAATCTGAAGAGCCATATGATCACGCCTCTGTACTTCAAATTGTAGTTTGTGGAATTTTTCTTTTTCCAACCAGTGATGTTCTAAGTGACTAAAAGCATTTTGTATTTTGTATTTTTTTTTTTGAATGTGAGTTCAGTTTTTGTATGAAAGCCAAAAAATAAAAGCTGGAAGCTGGAAGGAATCATTTAACTTGATATTCACAGTGGGAAACAGTTTTATCAGCGAGAGAGAGAGAGAGAGAGAGAGAGAGAGAGAGAGAGAGAGAATTTCCATGGGTCCCTGCACATTTTATAAGATTTTATGCTCTCTGAATACAAAGTGTCTGATTGAAGGGACAGGCCTGACCTGATGACTGCTCGGTCACAGTGGCCCACTTTCCCAAGCCTCGATCTTTTACACAGTGACTATTCTCAGACCCTGACCTATAAAAATAGTGAAAATGTGTTTGTTTCACTTATCTTTAGTATTACGATACCTGAAAAGAACAAATTTCATATAGCATTATGTATAAGTAGAGTTAATGGTATTAATAAATGGGCTCTTAATTATTTTATCCTAAATTTATAAACATGTAACAGCACTGCCCACAATTCCCCCTCCAGGTCACTAGAGGGAGCCATCGCCAGAGTCCTCAGGACTTCCAGGTCATGCTGATCACTTCTGGGATATGGTTTTAGTATATTTGTCCTCCTTCAGTTCTGTGTTACAAAATCACAGTTAAACACAACAGCTGCAAAATCCGTTGTATAAGAATACAGTCAATAATATACAGTATGACGTTCCAACAAAGTCTAACAAACATGATGGACAATTATCCAATATTCCTCAGTTCCCATCTTTCATATCATTGTCCTTCAAATTTAACTGATTAAAGATGAAGAGGTAAACTATTTTTTGTCCCAAGCTAATTTAATGTCATTGTCCCCCTAAGCTTTAATCCTGACCTGGGAACCATAGAGACCTAGTGGAAGTGTAGCAACAGTAACAGGTCTGTGATTACTGGTGGCATTGGGGGAAGTCGTGGCCTAATGGTTAGAGAGTTTGACTCCTAACCCTAAGGTTGTGGGTTCGAGTCTCGGGCCGGCCACGACTGAGGTGCCCTTGAGCAAGGCACCCAACCGGGCGCCGCATCATAAATGGCTGCCCATTGTGTTCACGGTGTGTGTGTGTGTTCACTGCTGTGTGTGTGCACTTTGGATGGGTTAAATGCAGAGAACAAATTCTGAGTATGGGTCACCGTACTTAGCCGTATGTCACGTCACTTTTTACTTTTCACTTTTAAAAATGATTAATAAAAGCTTAAACTCAATCCTGAAGCACAATGGGAGTGAAGAGTAAATAGGGGTGATGTGCTTCCATGTCCGTTTACCTGTCAACAGGCTAGCAGCTGCATTTTAGACTTCCTATAAACAGGACAAGGCAAATTCTGGCTATACGTAAGAAATTGCAATTGTCGAGCCGAGACGGAACAAAAGCATGACTTACGTTCTAATTTTTGGAAAAAGCTCAACTTTAGCCTGAAGTCTTAAATTTAATTGAATTCAATTTTATTTCTAGAGCAGTGGACAGAATAGAGGGATAGAATGAAAAGGACCAACTTTTAAATTTCATGTATATTTATTGCTAATGAAGAAGACAACGGTGGCAACGGTGGAGATATGAGGAAAAAACCTTGAGAAGAACTCAAAATCATCTGTGTGACACCAGAGAGTGGGATTATAAATTAAATGAAAGATTTAATAACTCCATTTATTTTCTTAATAATGCTCAGCGGCCCAGCGGTGGCAGCTTGGAGGACTTTGAACTCGAAACATTTACATTTACATTTACATTTACAGCATTTGGCAGACGCCCTTATCCAGAGCGACATACATAAGTGCTTAAATCTCTAACATCGAATCATTAATGCTGGCTCACTAGGTTACATACTTAAGATACCATGAGTTTAAAACATTTGTTCAAAGTTACAATGAAAAAGTGTCAAAGGTTGTTTTTTTTTTTTTTTTTTTTTTTTTTTAAATGCAAAAGATAATGAAGAAGTGCTAGTTGAAGTGTTTCCTGAATAAGTAGGTCTTCAACCGCCGCTTGAAAATATCCAGTGACTCAGCTGTCCGGACCTCTAGGGGAAGTTCGTTCCACCACCTTGGTGCCAGTACAGAGAAGAGTCTTGTAGTATACTTGCCTCTTACCCTGAGAGATGGTGGAACCAGTCGAGCAGTGCTGGTAGATCTGAGGGTGCGGGGTGCAGTGCGAGGAGTGATGAGGGCTTTGAGGTAAGAGGGAGCTGGTCCATTTTTAGCTTTGTAGGCCAGCATCAGTGTTTTGAATCTGATGCGTGCAGCTACCGGAAGCCAGTGGAGGGATCGCAGCAGTGTGGTGGTGTGGAGAACTTTGGCAGGTTGAAAACAAACCATGCAGCTGCATTTTGGATCATTTGCAGAGGACGGATTGCGTTCATAGGTAGACCTGCCATCAGTGTGTTGCAGTAATCCAGTCTAGAAATGACAAGAGACTGAACAAGTTCCTGAGCAGCCAGTGAGGACAAAAATGGCTGAATCCTTCTAATGTTGTATAGAAGAAACCGATATGAGTGAGTCACATTAGCAACATGAGAGAAAAGGGGCAGTTGATTGACCATGGTTACCCCAATGTTGCAAGCTGTGGCTGAAGGGGAGATCAGATCGTTGTGCAAGGTTATAGCAAGGTTATGACCTGGGGATGAATCACCTGGGATGAACAGCAGTTCAGTTTTGCTAGGATTGAGCTTTAACTAATGAGCAGTCATCCATGATGAAATTTCTGCCAGACATGCTGAGATCCGATCAGAAGCTGTGGTATCTGAGGGTGGGAAAGAGAAGATAAGTTGTGTATCATCAGCATGTCTGGCAGAAATTTCAGAAATGTATCATTTAGTGGTAAGAGAACCCATGTGAGGAAATAACTTCACCAAGAGAGTGAGTATACAGGGAGAAAAGAAGAGGACCAAGTACTGAGCCCTGTGGGACGCCAGTGGAGAGTCTGCGTGGAGCAGATGTCACTCCCCTCCATGTTACCTGATATGAGCATCCTTCCAGGTAGGAAGCAAACCATTCCCAAGCTGATCCGCAAATCCCAAGACTCCTGAGGGTGGATAAGAGAGTCTTGTGGTTGACCGTATCAAACGCTGCTGAAAGGTCAAGGAGGATAAGGACAGATGACAGTTTGGCTGATCTAGCATGTAGTTTCTCAGAGACATCCAAAAAGGGCTGACTCTGTGGAATGAGCTGCTTTAAAGCCAGACTGGTTGGGATCTTGGAGGTTGTTCTGTGAGAGATAGACAGACAGTTGATTATAGACAATGCGTTCAAGAATTTTTGAAAGAAACGAGAGGAGTGATACCGGTCTGTAGTTACTGATGTCTAATGGATCCAGAGCAGGTTTCTTTAGGATGGGAATAACCCTTGCTCTCAGAAAGTAGTTGGTACCTGACCAGATGCTATGGATCTATTGATGCTAGTGGTAATGAATGGCAGAAGGTCTTGCGAGATGGTCTGGAGCATAGTGGGAGTGGATGCAATGGGCATGTGGTTGGATTGCAGGACTGGATGAGTTGTAAAATCTCTTCTGCTGCTACAGTAGAGAAATGTGATAACGAAGGTGTAGGGGAATCCATACTCTGAGATGTAAGTGCAGTCAGGGCTGAAGTGAAGGTCCGGCAGTTTTCTTCAATCTTCTCCTGGTAGAAAGAAGCAAAGTCTTCTGCAGTCAGGGAGGATGAAGGAGGAGGAGCCTGGGGGTTGAGCAGAGAATAGCTGATGTTGTGGAATTTCTGATGGTCATGTGAAACCTTCCATCGGTACTCCAACGAGTTAACCACTGAGCTGCTACATCCGCCAGAGGTATTTCTCCTAGTGTTAATGAATACTGAGAATTCATTCATTCTGTTGGCCTACTGCTTTTGACCTAGTATCTAGTTCAGCAGTAAGGATACTCAGATGCAGCTCTGGTACCTGGTAACTGGTATGTGTGCCACCTCAGAATTAATACCCAGGGAAAACAGACTGACATGGTTAAATGATTAAAGGTGACAACAGAGTTTGTGTGGACTGAAAGCAGCTAGAAAAATAAATGTTCTTCATAATTGTCAAAAGTTTAGCAATTAGGAATAATTTAAAGACAATTTTACTATTTAATAAAAGTAGCTCTATTGAGAATCTTAGAAAACAGATAGATGGTGTTTTATACAGTTTAAGTGAAAACTTGTTAGTGTCATGTTCCATCTCATTAATTAATTATTTAATTAATTAATTTATTTATTTATTAATTCATTAATTTGAAGAACATTTAAATCATTCTGTATTAACATTATATTAACAAAGTGCACAAATGTTTTTGGCTTTATTTATTTATTTATTTATTTATTTATTTATTTATTTATTTATTTACCATCCAATTTTTCACACTGATTAACATTGCATTAAATTGCATTAATTTATGAAACATATTCCAACTAGTCAGCTCATACTTTTGTATTTTACAGTTATATTTATTACTTATGGATACATGAATATTTCCTTCTAACCCATTTTTTGCTTCTCGCCATAGTTTGACACTGAGAACACACACTGTTTACGATGAATTGTTTCACAAAGCTACATTTAGAAGATTGGCTTAATATAAATGTGTTGTAGAGAAAGCAAAGATTTATACATAAATGCAAGAGGAGGAAAAAAAAATGAAAAAATAAAAACCTTGAGATGATTGAAGATGTTGTCCAGGAGTTTGAATTGTTGTCCTGTGTATCAGTAGAGCCGTCTATCACCTAATCCCAAACCTCATATGAGTCGAGGAACGCTGCTTCTCAGGAGAAATATGATTGTACGGCTATATCCATTTATATTTTGTGAAGATAGCTCTCTGGATCAAATAACCTGCAACATCTATCATTGACTGTCTCCTTTCATAGCAGACGTCTAGACCAATTCAATATGCTGGACCAGACATCACTGAATCATCAGCTGTTTTTTTTTTAAGAAAGCTGCACTTTTGCTTTTATTGACCAGGGTCTGAACATCACATCCTGGATCCAATGGTGGTGGCTTTAAGATGGAGCTGGTGAAGCCTTGAAACCTCTATTGACCAAGAGTTTTTTGTATGATTAAACTCTTATCATATTCAGCAGGCTCTGTCAGAGCCATCATCAGTGTGTAACTGCTGATCATTTTAATGTGTAATCATTTTTACGCTTAACATTTAACAGTTGTATTATTTAAAATATGTGGTTTGTATTTTATAAGGTGGTTGTTAGGTGGTGGCTATGGTATTCCAGTCAGTTGCTATAGTACTCCTATGTGATTGCTAGGCTGTTGCTAGGGTGTTGCTGTGGTTGCTTTTATGTTATATGATTGCTTTGGGGTTACTGGGTACTTGCTTTGGTATTGCAGCTAGTTACTATGTTGTCACAGTTGGTTGTTGTGGTGTTGCTAGGTGGTTATATTTTCCAGGACATTCGCTAAGGTACTGCCTGGTGGTTACCATGTTATTCCCAGCAGCTTCTAGGGTTGTTGCTAAGTGCTAAGTCTTGTGCTATTATGTGATTGCTTTGGGGTTGCTAGGGTAGGGCAGTTGCTTTTGTACTCCAACTATATGGTATCACAGGTGGTTGTTGTGTCTGTGGTGGTTAAGCAATCTAGGAAATTGCTATGTTAATGCTATTGCAGGTGGTTGCTATGGTACTACCTAGTGATTGTCATGTTATTCCTCGTGACTGTTAGGGTGTTGCTAGGTGGTTGCTACATTATTCCATATGGTTGATCGGGTGTTGCTAAGAAGTGATACTAGTATTACAGTTTGTTGCTAGGTTGTTGCTAGGATGCTGCCTAGTGGTTGTCATGTTATTCCTAGCTGTTGCCAGGGTGTTGCTAGGTTGTTGCTATGGTTTCAGGGTGTGTCTAAAATTATAGCAGGAAGTTAGAATTATAGTCATTCATTCATTCATTTTCTACCGCTTATCCGAGCTTCACAGGCACAATCTCAGGCGTCATCGGGCATCAAGGCAGGATACACCCTGGACAGAGTGCCAACCCATCACAGGGCACACACACACACTCTCATTCACTCACGCAATCACACACTACGGACAATTTTCCAGAGATGCCAATCAACCTACCATGCATGTCTTTGGACCGGGGGAGGAAACCGGAGTACCCGGAGGAAACCCCCGAGGCATGGGGAGAACATGCAAACTCCGCACACACAAGGTGGAGGCAGGAATCGAACCCCCAACCCTGGAGGTGTGAGGTGAACGTGCTAACCACTAAGACACCGTGCCCCCCCTTGTTCCTGTTTTATGTATTATTATTTATTAAACCCAATTTATTTGAAGCTATCCTACCCCCCGTTATAATTATAGTATATGTAGTAAGTAAGTCTGAATTAACACAAGCTCAAATACTATGAAGTAAAGACCTCAAGCTTTTCCACATGTAATCCCATTCCAAAAGCACAGGTACTCTATTCTGTATTTCATATTTCTAATAATAATTAGAAGAAAAGTTATGTAGATTATCAGAATGCTGGCTCTGTCAAGCCAGAATAATTACAATCCATGCCTCGGTAGTGACTGAGAGAATAAAAAAAGATTGACACGAGAGTGTGCAACACAGTATGGTCTGTATTAACGCACTGAGCTTGACTGACGCTATTGAAATGAAAATTACACATTGAAACATGTCTTTTATTATAATCCATTGGCTGAACTTGACATGTTACAATCAGATCCGTCTGAGCTAATTTGTCCGGTCCGATCCATATTTTTAAGCACCCGGGTAAACGAGCGCTCCTTCTTCCATTTACATGTCATTAGAAATGAACAAGAAACAGAAAGACATCGTTCATTAGAATGACTGAACATGGAAATGATTAGAAGCTCATGATTTCTACCATGCCGTGTCTAAGTGCTGTGTTCAGCAGCAGGAAGTTTTAAGTTTCTGGTGTGGAAATGCAGCCATGGCCCACCGATAGCCTTGAGACACTACTACGCGTTGGGTTACTGTCTACGTCCGAGTTATCTGAAGGAGAAAGCGTTAGGTCACAGTGTTGAGCAGATAAGTCCTGTTGGGGAGATCATGAGGCCATGTAGAGACAATGTTATGACCCTGAGTGGTGCCTGCAAGGATAATAATAATAATGAGAACAACAGGAGAGTTAGGAACAGACTGAAAAGGATGTAAGCTTTCATGTAACACTGTAATGATAATAATGACATTAGGGTTCACTGTCTGATGGAATAAGTCATTCATCTGTAAATGACAGGATTAATATGAAAAGAGAAGAAGGTGTACAAATTTGGTTCTTCGTCTGTAAATGAAGAAGAAAATATTTGAGATTTCTCTCTCTCTCTCTCTCTCTCTCTCTCTCTCTCTCTGTCTCTCTCTCTCTCTCTCTCAGTTTATTTAAGATCACAACAAGGTAACGTTGAACACAAACCATAGTGCTAAAATGATTTGTGCACATTATTTTTAAGCACTTGCAGCTTCTTTACAGCTTATTCAGAGGTGGAAAAATCGGTATATGAGTAGTATGAGATGTTCGAAACTGTTGTGGACAAATACATTCAGCAACCAGAGCAAGGGGAGGAAAAAAAAAGACAAAACCCAGCAAACTTTAGGTTTATGTTGAACCTTTAGCTACAATAATCAGACTTACACATACTACAGGTGAAGGTGTGTGCAGACTATTTAGTTACAGTGCAAAAAGGACCAAACATATCATGATATAAACACTGAAGCAGCTAAACACAGACTCTAAAAGCAAGAAAAAAAGGGAAAAAAAAACAAAAAAAACACAGGCACTAGAAAAGGCTACGGTAGACGGAACAACTAACATAATGATGACAACCATTGCAAGACAAACAAACACAGGAATTGAATTAAGGTGACTAATCACCAAACACAAAATAGGTGAGCGAGATCATGGAGGAAACGGAAAACTCACTCACTCACTCACTCATCTTCTACCGCTTATCCGAACTACCTCGGGTCACGGGGAGCCTGTGCCTATCTCAGGCGTCATTGGGCATCAAGGCAGGATACACCCTGGACGGAGTGCCAACCCATTGCAGGGCACACACACGCTTGTACCCGGAGGAAACCCCCGAGGCACGGGGAGAACATGCAAACTCCACACACACAAGGTGGAGGAGGGAATCGAACCCCCAACCCTGGAGGTGTGAGGCGAACGTGCTAACCACTAAGCCACCGTGCCCCCCGGAAACGGCAAACACAACAGAAAAAAGATCTTCATAAATATTTTCTGCTTGATTTTGGGTCCAATTTGCCCCATGCAGTGATAGTAGATGGGGTCTGACTAACATGTAAAGTAACCAATTAAAGTTTGTTTTGTGTGAGCTTTACATAACTCAGAAAATCCAGCATTTAGCTGATCCTCATAAGTGCTCATTGTCACAGGCTTGCTTCTTCCCTGAGGGGAAGAAGCCTTTAAAAATTGGACCTTTAAAAAGGCGAAATACGCATCTTTGGAAATCCTGTAGAATCCCTCACTAAGATGATAACTTTGAACCCTATACAGTTTCCAATTTTGCGTGTAATATATTCAGATAACATTCATGAGTACTGTATGACTTCTAGGGCTGAGACCACCCTCTGGTGGTCTGGCTGGGAAATGTGTGAGGTAACCGTGACAAAGCCGGACAAAATAAAGTCTGTATAAAGGAAGCAATGGCACTGTAAAACTCTGCTTTTTTTGAGCGTTTGCCATGTTGTTTATCGGTTGTTGTTCTTGGCTGTTTTGTGTGCTCATGGTTCTCGTCCTGATTTGCCCCTCTGCCTCATCTTACAACATCCATGACAACAGGACAGCTTTTAAATGCTTATGAAAAAACCATTGCTTTAACACATCTTTTAACTTCAGGTATCATGACCATTACAGTACGGTCTAGAGTCAGTACACAGTACAGTGTAAAAGAGTCTGATGTCTGAAATAAATCTCAGCAAGGCTCTCAGGTAGATTATTACTGGAGGCTAAAGAAATGTAAGGTTAGGATACAGCATGCTATTGCCTCTTCTTCTGTTTTCTTGTTTCTCCTTGACTCTTGTTCCTGTCTGGAAAAAAAAACATGGAGCATCTAAACAAATGTCATGTCAGTATCCTGGTTACAGCAGAAAAAACATGTTGCACCACAAAAACAACAGGTTTCTGTCCTAATTAGCAGAAAGCCATGGGCAAAATGCAGAAAACAGAAGTAAATGAATAAATTTAAACGGTTTAATCCTACAGTAGGTCTAAGCAACATGCGACTTCTGTTCTAGTAGAAACGGAGGTCTGTTAAGCAGCAGCAGGCTGTGAGGACGCTCTTCTCCCTCTGCATTAATTCTGACTCTATAAGCTTTGGGGTTTTTTTTGGCATGCATTTCTCTTTTCTGTTCTCCTGCTGCACAACACGACTCTCTCTTTCCTCCCTGAGTGCTTTCTCTTCATGTGATTCGATTACTGCCAGCTCGCTGATCACAGAAGGATGTGAGGGAGTGACTGACTCTGGGGCTAACTTTCAATGCAATCAAATCAAAATCAAATCACTCGTAGCCATCTGATTTCTGTACGTAGCCGCTGTCAGAGTCCTGGGCGACTGGCAGCACTGAAAACCAGACGCTACTGTATGTGACTTTACATCTGTGAAAGAATCCTGTTTTTACTAGGATAGAAGATGGATGGATGGATGGATGGATGGATGGATGAATGGATAGTTGGAGTGATGGATGGATGGAGGGATGGATAGCTATTCATGGATGGATGGATAAATAAATATATGGATAGATATTTGATGGATGAATAGATATTGAACGGACAAATGGATATACGGACATTCGAACATATATTTGCAGATATTTAATGTATGAATAAATAGATAGATGGATAGACAGATAATGGATGGATGGATGGATCGATAGATGGATAAAAATGTACAGGTATTTAATGGATTGGTGGAAAAATGAATGGAGTGATAAATGGATAGACGGATGGATGGATCGATTTTTTATAGTTGGATGGATTAACAGATATATGGATAGATATTTGATGGATGGACAATAATAATAATAATAATAATAATAATAATAATAATAATAATAATAATAATAATAATAATAATAAATAAATAAATAAATACAAATATTCTCAATGCCACTCCAGTTAGAAACATTTTCCATACAAAGAGACTCTGGATTTAAATTAGTGACAAACAGCCTGGAAACGCTTCACTGTCCCTGTTATTATATCAGAGATTCACAAACTGTAGCAGTGCAGTCAAACCTAGATGACACCGTGACTCTGGCTGTTAATGTATAAAAGATATTCCTCCAAGGGATCTTTAATTACAGGCAATTTTGCTATCTTTCTCTCACAGCTGCTGTACAATAAAAACCTTAAAATACTTCTGAGGAGAGGTAAGTTAGAGTTTAAAAACCTAAATGATATCCCATGGGGAAAGTTCTGCTTTGGCTTTAATTGGAAAGCTCTTCATACATCCTTCACAGATTTCCTTTCATCTCAACTGATAAATGTTTATTTCTGCTTCATGGTAAAGGTGAAAGAAAAGACATCAGGTAAATGTCATAGATGAATGGAGATTGGATGGATGGATGGATGGATGAATGGATGAATAGAGAGAGATTAGATAAATGGGTAAATAGAGATTGGATGGATGGATATATGGATAAATTGATCGATGAATCGAGACTGGATGGATAAGGTTTAGATGATAGAGGGATAGATGGGTGGATGGATGGATGGATGAATGGTTAGAGATTAGATAAATGGATAGAGATTAGATAAATGCTTGCATGGATGGGTGGGTGAATAGATAGATGGAGATTGGATAAATAAGATTTGGATGATGGTCGGATGGATGGATGAATCGATGGATTGATGCACGGATAGATGAATGTCATCCATACATTCATCTATACGTGCATCAATCCATCGATTCATCCATCCATCCGACCATCATAGATAGATAGATATGTATTAGATAAATAGATGGATAGAGACTGGGTAAATGGATGGAGATTAGATAAATAGATAGATAGATAGATAGATAGATAGATAGATAGATAGATAGATAGATAGATAGATAGATAGATAGATAGATAGATTTTAGATAAATGAATGGATGGACAGATGGATGAATAGATTTTAGATAGATTGATAGGATGGTTGGTCGGATGGATGAATGGATTAATGGATGGATAAGGTTTGATAATGGATAGATGGATGAATCCATGATGAATGGATGGATGGAGAATGGATGGATAGATAAGTTGATGGACATTGCATTGTTATGGTTTATACATCAGGCTAAACTGCTAAACTAAACAAGACCAACATTTATGGTTATAGTGACCAGAATGGCCCATCTGCTCTGTAAAGCTATGCTTATAGATGCCTTAATACCCCTGTAATGGGTCATTATTAAGCACTATCATTATCAGACAAACACATAAAGATCTGTGTATAAATGACATCTTGGGGTTCATCGTAATATCACATCAATTTGTTCTCTGCCAAAAGCAGTGATTTTAAGCAGGTTGTGAAAGTTTGTTCTGACTAATTAAGATAGAATTGTACGGTGGCCGGGAAGTGCAAAACAAATTAACAAATCTGAAAACACATTAACAAATCCGAAAACAAATGAACAAATCCCAAAACAAATTAACAAATCCCAAAACAAATTAACAAATCCCAAAACAAATTAACAAATCCGAAAACAAATGAACAAATCTGAAAACACATTAACAAATCTGAAAACAAATTAAAATTTTGGGATTTGTTAATTTGTTTTGGGATTTGTTCGGAGAGACGGAGAGAGAGAGAGACAGAGAGAGAGAGAGACAGAGAGAGAGAGGGAGAGAGAGAAAGGGAGAGATAGAGACAGAGAGAGAGACAGAGAGAGAGAAAGAGAGAGAGAGAGAGAGAGAGAGAGAGAGAGAGATTACTAACACATTTTAACATGGTGTAAATACTTTTGTTATTACGATTAAGAAATGGAGAGAAAGGGAGAGAGAGAGAGAGAGAGAGAGACAGTGAGAGAGAGAGATAGAGACAGAGAGAGAGAGGGAGAGAGAGAAAGGGAGAGAGAGAGACAGAGAGAGAGAGAGACAGAGAGAGAGATAGAGACAGAGAGGGAGAGAGAGAAAGGGAGAGAGAGAGACAGAGAGAGAGAGAGACAGAGAGAGAGAGAGAGACAGAGAGAGAGATTACTAACACATTTTAATATGGTGTAAATACTTTTGTTATTACGATTAAGAAATGGCCAGAATCCAAATTTTACTTAGTTCACCTCTCTGCTGATAAACAAAAGCTCAAAGATTATAGCTGAATAGGTCTTACGTTTTTTTGTTTTTTTTTAAATTAACATACATTTAATTAAAATTATTAATATTTTTCCTTAGCACAAATATATACCTGAATTCAGGATAATAAGTTGCCAAAGATTGATTAAAAAATGGTTGATTTATAGACCAGTGTTTGATTATTAGTCATCGTAAGGTCTGAGATTTATTATAAGAACCTTTTCCTGGTACTTCATATTAGACAGAGAAGTATTGTATTCAGCTCCTTCCCAGTAATAAGACAGTCCCAGTCCTGTCTCACCTCCACCCCCTCACCAACCCGTGTCCAATAACCAGTCTGTCAGTTTGATTTAGGTGACCCAAGGCTGAGTTTTGATTGGATCTCTGATTCATAATAGTTCATAAATCAGAGACAATAGGAACCAAATCAAGGTGGCAGAGAATTCACAGCTCGGGGTTTACTTTCCTCTCAGAGGATTACATCAGAGAGAGAGTGGGACAGAGGAAATGGGGAAGTGATGGTGTGCTACGGAGGTACATTAAAAAGAAATATAGTTCATTAAATGTATTTAATTCACACGTGTACATCGGTTCAACGTAATTGAATTGAGGAACATTAACACGGTTGGTTTTCATATATACAATATGATTTGATGATGTATTTTCAAATCCCTGAATAAAATGAAACACTGATGCCACACCAGAGCTGGGAATCAAACCCACAACACCGGTGTTCAATAACAGACCCATCACCACTGCGCTGTTCTATAACGCATTGCTTAAACTTCTATATGTACCACAAGAGTTATTATGTGGTTCCCAACATCCTGGTAACATTTCACACTGTTACTGGTTCAGCCTTTATACTACATGAACTGATCACGCATTTATGGTAGAGTAGATGAAATCTAAATTGAAGTTACCCCTGACCCTGTGTCAAAGGCATATTGCCATGTACTTAAAATAAGTTGCTCTTGTCTGATGCGACAAAAATTTCATTCTTTGGGCTGAAGTCCAAGTGCATGTTTGGTGAAAACCAGTGGCACAGATGGAGCGACTAAGGGCCTTTTTACACCAGGACACTATGTGTGTTTTCTCTGATCCGATCGCTATCTGATTTGTTAAAACTGTTCATTCATTCATCTTCTACCGCTTATCCGAACTACCTCGGGTCACGGGGAGCCTGTGCCTATCTCAGGCGTCATCGGGCATCAAGGCAGGATACACCCTGGACGGAGTGCCAACCCATCGCAGGGCACACACACACACACTCTCATTCACTCACGCAATCACACACTACGGACAATTTTCCAGAGATGCCAATCAACCTACCATGCATGTCTTTGGACCGGGGGAGGAAACCGGAGTACCCAGACGAAACCCCCGATGCACAGGGAGAACATGCAAACTCCACACACACAAGGCGGAGGCGGGAATCGAACCCACAAAGCCACCATGCCCCCCTATTAAAACTGTTCCATTTACATTAGGCCACATAAACACGTCTCGGCGAATGGGATATCGATCCAATCTTTCTACTCCCGCCCGAAATGCTAATATATTTGACCTCATTTCCGGGGTAATTGAAATGGAACACACTTTGGTGTATGTACTTAAATATACTTTTGTTTCTATTTGTTTTACAAAGCTTTTGTTGGACGCTTTCATCGCTCCAAAGAGCAATAAGTGCCTGCGTGTCGTCCGTGTTATTTGTTTCTGGCGCGATGCACGACTCGTGAGTCACCTGCGAGTGACGTACTTCCGTTTGGGAGGGGTATAGCGCTGACGTATGTGGCTTGAACAACCACATTCATTTACACCTGTCCAGTTTCATCTGAAACACGTCCCAGACCACCTCCTGAAGGGGTTTGAACCATCGGATTTATATCCGTCTCCAAAACATTTCGGAGGGCATTTAGACCTGGTCTTTTTACCATCGGGTAGCTATCGGATCACAGAAAACGCATGAAGTGACCAGGTGTAAAAAGCCTCTAAGGGAAGAAGCCAAATACACAGAGGTCTTTGAAGAAAGACTAAGCGTACACAACCATGAAGCAACGTGAAAATTAATTTTTCAGAATGATCTTGATCCGAATCATAGAGCCACAAAAATGTTGGAGTAGGACTATTGGTTTCTGAATGTTCTTAAGCGGTTACGGTGTAAAGATCATCAACAAAAGTCAAGTTGTTTTATTTACACCAGAATCTATAAAACAATAAATTATGTCAAATATTCTGTCAATAAAGTGTTCAAAATCTGACAGGGGTCAGAATATTGGAATACTTTCCAAACCCAATGTGTGTGAGTGGGTTTGTGTTGACTTGCCCTTAAACATAATTAGATACTGAAGGAAACTTTGGCTGAAGACCAAGAACAACCAAATGCATCAATGACATTCTGCTCGGATATTGATTAGATTTACACATATGAACTTCCTGACATTGGATCAGAAAAAACAAAACAACATTGTACTACTTCCTGCTTTATGACACGATGATGTTAATCTCATGGGGCAACGTGAGTAAATAAAAGAGCTGCTGGAAAAAAAAAAAATCCATTTCATTTCCCTTCTCCTGCTCCTCTCAGGATGTTTTCTCTGGGATCTCGATGTACATTTAAGAGCAGATGAAGTAGAAGATGAAAGTCGAGGCTATAAAAATGCATCTTTAGAGCCGGTGTCTTCGAGAGCATCAAATCTCTGACTGCTAGAGAGACAGGAGTAGAATTGGGCCGTAAAGATATATAGATATGTTCCACTGTTATGATTACAAAAAAAAAGCTAGACAGTAAATCACAACGATGGCTCAATGCTACACGAGCTGACTAGAAATGATAACGGCTCAGGCCATTTTTATTTCAGAACGCTGCAGCACAGGATCACAGAGAGATGTGTGGAGCACCGATGGGAGTTTCTCCAGTGTCTTTAAAGAAGAGTGAAGCATTTTATTACGTGAACTTTGGTAACTTTGTGAAAGAGGGAGAGCAAAAAAGGTCAAGAGGAGGAACACAGGAGAAGAGATGGATGTACGTCTTATCGATAAATGATATATGGCTCATTTCCTTGATAATGGCTTGGCAAGACTGACCTCAACTGTAAGCCTGAAGTTCAAGTTATAAACTTAATCATAAAAAAATAAACTTAAGTATATATAAAATATTAAATTTGTTTAGTTTTTATTTCAATTATTGAATATTATACAACATGAAAAACTGTATGTAAATGTTTGCACCAAATTCTTTTTTTATCCCCAGTCAAAAAGTTTATTTATCTAACTTGGGTTTGGGGTATTGCTTAAGAACTCTAAACTTGGGGCAGTCGTGGCCTAATGGTTAGAGAGTTTGACTCCTAACCCTAAGGTTGTGGGTTCGAGTCTTGGGCCGGCAATACCACGACTGATGTGCCCTTGAGTAAGGCACCGAACCCCCCCAACTGCTCCCCGGGCGCCGCAGCATAAATGGCTGCCCACTGCTCCGGGTGTGTGTTCACGGTGTGTGTGTGTGTTCACTGTAGTGTGTGTGCACTTTGGATGGGTTAAATGCAGAGTACGAAGTCTGAGTATGGGTCACCGTACTTAGCCGTATGTCACGTCACTTATAAAGTGGCTCTCTAATAGATCAGGGATAACAAACTAATGACACGACAGGGCTCAGGATACAGGAGGATTTAAAGCACGAACAGATTCACCATGCTATGAAAAGAATGTGTTAAGACTGAGAATATGTGACACTGTGTCTCGTTTTAATTATGTATAAGGTTTATTGAATGCTCTAAATGGGTGAACATTCTTTATGCTGTCGAAAGAGCAGCATGTCTGTGTGTGCGATTTGGACTTTTGTCCTGAGGGCTAATGGATGGGGAGATTTATGAGAGAAAGTAAATATGCATCGCATTAGCAGCACATTTATACATTTCAAGCCAACTACAGAGATGGGTGTTATAATTTATTAGTCAAGTTTTGAAACAGATAACCTGCAGGCACATGACTGGAGCTGAAAGCATACTCACTAATCTGTAGCTCATTAGCACTACGTTTGTCCATTTGCATTCAAGTCAAGTCAAGTCAAGGAGCTTGTATTGTCATTTCAACCATGTATAGCTGACACAGTGCACAGTGAAATGAGACAACGTTTCTCCAGAAACATGAAGCTACATAAAACAACATAGAGCTAAGGACTTAAGTCCTAGCCACATGAAGTGCAACAGTGCAACATGTTAACAGAAATCAATTCGAATTAATTTTGTACAGCGCTTTTAACAACTGACATTGTCTCAAAGCAGCTTTACAGAACAAAACATAAAACAAAAGGTTATTATAAAGAATAATATAAAGATTCATATATTACAAAAAAAAAATCAAGATTGATATTAGATATATTTAAATATACCAAGTGCAACAGTGCGAGACAAGGACAGTGTGAAGACAATACAGGACACTACAAGACAAAGTGAACAAAAATAGCACTGACCAGTGTGTATACTGTATTATAAAGTACATTGTGCAATAATTATAAAGACATACAAGCTTATGTAGTAGCAGCAGTTCATACAGTGAGGACAGGCATGCATGCAATGAGAACAAAAAACTTCAACTTGGAAAAAACAAAGAAAACTAGATTTGTAAAGTTCGTCGCGACAAACTTTGATGTTGGCTTTGACGAGGCAAGTATTCGCAAAGGCAGGTGCTTTTTGGAGGCGAGTGGACATAAGGGTCAGTGTTACTTTTGGAGGCAAGTGGACAGAAAGATAGGGTGCCAAAACATTTGGAGGCAAGTGGAGACGAGCATGTGACATCATTCAAATACTCCTGAGGAAGTTCCCCTCATTGGGCTGAGTGTTTTGATATGTCACATGTTCATGTTGTGCTAATTTTTGATTTTCACGTGACATCATGTGATGTCACGTGACGTCATCAGAATGCACGTGAGGAAGTTCCTCTCATTGTTCTGAGTGTTTTGTTATCTGCTGTTGCACAACTGAAAGGCCAGTCGGTACACCAATTAAACCTTTGTTCAGAGTATCACCCTAAAGGAGCTGGCCGAGTTTGGTGTAGATAGTTCAAAAGCTTGCCGAGTTATAAACCTCCAAAGTTTATAATTGGAGTCTATGGGAAAAAAGGCCAATTTGAGACCCAGTACCGGAAGTACCGGTACTCGGATCTCTTAGAAAAGTAATAGCAACAAACTTCAGACCAGGGTCTACAACATATCCTAATTTGGTGCATGTGGCTCGAAAGCTCTAGGCCGCATTCAATTTTATAAATTTTTGTCTAAGCTGAAATAGGAAAGCAGAATGTTGGCTTCTACAATGCAACATAAAAAAGACATCACCAATATCATACTTTGTTTTCAACTGCTAAGATCTCAGAAAAGATTGGAGCTGAGCTCAGACTTACAAATAAATGATATAGATAAAAGATGTTGGTCTGAATTGAGGCTTTTCCTCAGTATGGTTACAGCACTGGTTAAAGTAGTAAATGACTAAAATAATTTCAGAACTGGAGCAGGTAGTTCCACAGACCCGTAATTTGTGAACGCATACAGTATATTTTAAGACTGTCACTTTAAATAAAGTGATGGTGAACTCTGACTGGCAAAGTTCTTGCTGCATCAAGATGATCACATGGAATTGCACAAGACAAATTACAGGGATGCCCCATGGTCGTCTTCCTCTAGAGCTGTATGGCGACAAAAGAGAAGAGCCAGGACCTTCCAGAGGGTTTGTACATTTACATTTACAGCATTTAGCAGACGCCCTTATCCAGAGCGACTTACATTTTTATCTCATTTTTATACGACCATGGACCTCGGATAGGCTTGAAATCCCAGAACATTTCTCTCTCCATGTAGCTTTTTCTTTTTGGCACCTGACACATAATTATTTATCAGATATGTAGAAAAGTTTTGTCCAATCAAACTAAAGCAAAGACAGATCAGTCACCTCAGACTTGCTCAATGGGGATAAATACAAACACATTTAAATATATCTAATATTAATCTTGAATTTTTGTATGATGTTCATCTTTATATTATTCTTCATATTAACCATTCGTTCTATGTTTATGTTCTGTTAAGCTGCTTTGAGACAATGTCAATTGCTTTGAGACAATGTCAAACGCGGTATACAAATCAATTTGAATTGAATTGAATTCTTAAAAACAAGAGAGTCAGGACTGTTAGTGATTCTAAAAGATGTTTGCTTGGTACAAACCCATGTCCTTGATTAAAAATATTTCTGTGTTTATAGCTATACTGTAGTAGTGTTAATTTCGTCAGACGAGACGAGACGAAATATGTTCGTCAACAATCTTTTTTTTCATGACTAAGACGAGACGATGACGAGACTGCATCACTGTCCAAAAACGCTGACTAAGACTAAATTAACATGCGTTATTGTTGCCGAAAAAAGACGAGACGAAAATGTTTTGTATAAAATAAAAACTAAGATAAAATCTCTCTTCATTTTCGTCTACAATTGTCTCTGCTTTTTCATCAGCTGTTACGCCTTTAAAATATTCAGCACGAGTTCGCGGCTTCGCGCTGTTTAGTGTGTGCGTAGAAACAATTCGTCCACACGGCGCTCAACAAAAAAACTTCTGAGCTCAAGTCCACCCCTGGTCTAGTCAGGCTTTTGGTGTTAAATTATATTTCCTGTCATCGCACAGGCTCTTTTATTGTACATGACAGCTTATGTCCCGATGACCGGTCTTTGCATTACGATTAAAAGCAGTATCAAAAAGTAAAAACTGTGATGTGCGGTCAAGTTCGAGTGAAACATGTGAAACACTTTTTTTTTACTGAAATGTTTATCAGTAATAATCTCAGTAATAATGTGTTATTTAAAAAAAAAAAAGACTACAATTTTTTGACTAAAACTAGACTAAAATTAAAAGACTTTTAGTCGACTAAAACTTGACTAAGATACCTTGAGTTTTCTTTTGACTAAAACTAGACTAAAACGACGAGACTTTTAGTCGACTAAAACTTGACTAACAAAAAAAGATATGTGAATGACTAAATATGACTAAAACTAACAAGGACATTTGGCACAAGACTAAGACTAAGACTAAATTAAAAATAGGTGACGAAATTAACTCTATACTGTAGCTCCAAGTTGCATTATTTAAGAGACTGCTGATGATCAGTAAGAGCTTCAGGCTGAACATTGAGCAGAGCTGATGAGCCTGTGTCATTTAAAGGTTGCAGCCTGTGTCTGGAAATCTGAGACACCCAATTAGAGCTGACAGGTCCTAGATGACCTTGGACCCCTTTTTCATTCTCTTCCTCCCACATGAAACGTCACTGTACTCCAAACCATCGTGCTGTTACATGACTCACGCTCGCTGATGGAGATTTTTCTTCTGAGACTTGTTCACTTGGATGGTGGAGTGAAAGCTGCTTTAATTTCCTGCTGTCTCCTGATGAAGCAGATTTTCTGCCTCAGGCTACATTGGAGTTCACATCAGTAAGACCATGGCTGTGTTCCCTCAAGCCATACTGGGCAGAAATCACTTTCTTTTCGATTCAAACACAAACAACGCAAACTGTTGTTGTATTTATTTTTGCCACCTCACAGGGTTTAATAGCACATGGTTCATCCAGAGTGTGTTTTGCCCGCGGCTGGCTTTATTTTCAACAGCCATCGTGGCCCAGCAGAGATAAAACTCCCACTATTTGAAGTTTTCTTAGAGCTTTATCTTAAAATAAGATCTGGTGAACAAAATAAAACAAAACTATTGTTTTGAATATGAGGATTTGATGCTTTTAGTTAATAATTATCAATTTTATTTTTTTAACATTTTGATTTTTACTAATCTAAATTACTATAATAACAATTTGCCGCTGTATTTAAAAAAGCTACACAGGTTAAGGTTAAGAGGCAATGTCTATGGGGCTTTTTACACCTAGTCACTTCATGTGTTTTCTGTGATCAGATATCTATCCGATGGTAAAAAGACCAGGTCTAAATTCCCTCCGAAACGTTTTGGAGATGGATATAATTCCGATGGTACAAACCACTTCAGGAGGTGGTCTGGGACGTGTTTCAGATTAAACTGGACAGGTGTAAATGAATGTGGTTGTTCAAGCCACATACGTCAGCACTATACTCCTCCCAAACGGAAGTACGTCACTCGCAGGTGATCTTTCACCCAGGTGTCTCGTTGGGTCTTAAAATGCGCTGCTGCTGCCAGCGAAAATGCAACAAACAGTAAATGCTGTTTTTTGTAACATAAACATCGTAACCAGTTTTTTCGTCTTCTTTTTGATTGCGTTCTGAAAACCGCATACACCAAAGTGTGTTCCGTTTCAATTACCCCGGAAACGAGGTAAAATATATTAGCATTTTGGGCGGGAGTAGAAAGATCGGATCGATATCCCATTCGCCGAGACGCATTTATGTGGTCTAATGTAAATGGAACAGTTTTAACAAATCAGATAGCTATCGGATCAGAGAAAACACACGAAGTGACCAGGTGTAAATAGGCCCTAAATTGTAGCAGTGATGGCTTAAGTGGTTCTGGTCGATGAGTTGTTACTCAGAATGTCATGGTTCATGTGACAGCACTACCGGGTTACCACTGTTGGGCCCTTAAGCAATGATCTTAACCCTCTTTGCTCCAGGGGTGCTGTATCAACTTCCTAAGCTGGGATTTGTAAAGAAAATAATTCCTCTGCAACGCATGTTCTTCTTCACCTGTTTGTCAAAGTTGTATTACTTTATCTCCGCAGTGTTTGTCTCTAAATAAGACCCTACAGATCCTCAGAGATGAAAATACTCACAGTTTACTGGGTTTCTTCTTATCTAATCCTTTATATCTGTCTTGATTAATATCTGGTGTGGCAGCAATTAAAAGTATTATACAAACAAATCATTTCCTTTTTCATCACAGCTACTCAAGAACCTCTCACAGTCTCATTGTCATTTATAACAGCTTCCTTTTTTTATCTCATGACCTTGACACCGCTTCATCTCTAAACTCCCTGTCCTAATTATCACCTCTGCAGCCGGACAGAGATCCTGCTCTGATTTAGCAATTATCGTCGGCTCTAACAGCAGATGATCTCCTCGCACAAAGCAGACGCGAGGTCACAGTATGAATTCTCACAACACTTCAGGACCTGAATTATTCACCTCCATCTTCTCGTGGGGTTTCATTTATCAAAAACATCAAAAACAAGGACACGTTTTAATTCTTTTTGTAAAACTGCTAGCAAACAGTAGAAAATGATTACACATGCTTATGCACATGTGCTGTTGAATTGGACATTGATAACTCCAACGTAGTCTATATTGCTCAGCTTGTAGATGGCAAACACACACGTTCGCATAAATAAACACCCACAAATCTCCATATATATTGCATACCTGTAACATTATGGGTATGCATTCAAAATCTATTGGCCTAGTTTCCTTTGGAGAAACTGTGGCGTGAAAATTTCTTATCATTGTCATTTCCATTGCTGTAATTGGAAACGAAATGTATTGTGTCCAAGTCAAAAGAAAGCACGTGACCTTACTTTAGCTCAAACTGTGCTGGGAAATGTAAAATAAATCTCAGCAATATTAATGTAATTTATACATTAATATAATTGGTCCATGTTCTTTCCAAAAATGTTCTTTCCAAATAAAAATGTTTTTAAAGATTTTGGTCAGGAAAGTATATGATATCACAAAATAACAATAAATAAATAAATAAATAAATAAATAAAATTATTATATATTTATGTATGTATAAACATTCTCTTTTTATATTTGAATTGGCAGATATATTTTTTATACTCAATATGGCTTTATATTTTATTTCAGATATTCATGTCTTGCAACATGTGCAGATTCCAAAAGTTTTTATTTTTTTATAAAAATAATAATTTACTTGATTTTTGAGGGGGCACGGTGGCACGTTCGCCTCACACCTCCAGGGTCGGGGTTCGATTCCCACCTCCGCCTTGTGTGTGTGGAGTTTGCATGTTCTCCCCGTGCCTCGGAGGTTTCCTCCGGGTACTCTGGTTTCCTCCCCCGGTCCAAAGACATGCATGATAGGTTGATTGGCATCTCTGGAAAATTGTCCGTAGTGTGTGATTGTGTGAGTGAATGAGAGTGTGTGTGTGCCCTGTGATGGGTTGGCACTCCGTCCAGGGTGTATCCTGCCTTGATGCCCGATGATGCCTGAGATAGGCACAGGCTCCCCGTGACCCGAGGTAGTTCGAATTTGTTAAAAAATTGTATGTTTACTCATCTCAGAAGCTGATGTCAAGTAACTGGAATAAAAGCGAATTAGTTAACATTTATGAACCTATTGGAGAGAAATGATCGAATGCTATGATGTAATAACATGATTATGAATTAATATTGTTTCATATTTAATGGTATGTAATGAAGTATACAGCAGCTTGACAAAATGAATAAAAAAACACACTTCGTTTGTTCTTCGTTTTCTTAAAAACCTTGCTGTATTATTTTACAGTTAATTAGCAAGAGGTTCAAGCTAAATGTCACACCTACAGTACCAACCTGATTTACGTTAATTAGGTTAGTTACGATTTATGTGATAAAATGTTCAGCATGTTGATACTTGATGCTAGTTTGCACCTGACTTTTATCCTTTACAGCCGTTTGCACATCTCCTGCACTTTTGCTTGTTTGTGAAACGTGACCTTGCCTCAGGGTTTGGATTTTTTTGACTGTTCTAGTTTCAGAATAAACCTTTTTCGCATTGGCTTCCGCGTCTGCCGACAATCTGTGACACTCTCATGCTCCCGTCTAGCTCTGATTAATCATTTTATTCACATAATTCCATATTCGTTTACAATAAACAGCAGCTTGGATGATGTTATTCCTAAATAATAAAATCTCTGATAAAATATCGATGAACCTCCATCTCCGAACCAGGCACGCTGCCACCTCAGAGCTACGCTATCGACAATCTTGTTAAAATGAGGTCAGTCTCTATTACGTTTAGGTTCCAAATTAAATGATTAGTGGGTAACGTGATGCTTTTGTCTCTCCTCGCTCTCTATGCCTCATTCAATACTGACACAAATGATATTTTAAACAGTGAGATGGGAGGAAGGAGAGGGGAATCACGAACGGGTAAACAAACACTGACAGCTTTCATTCTAGTCTAATAGCACGGAGCAGCGATAGACGGAAAAAATAAACTGACTCGCATCGTTTACCAAGAAAAAAACCCTCAGACATGCTTTAAGCTCATTGCACCTCACTGCTCACAATTATCTGCAGCAGGAGGTGGCACATGGTGATGATTATGATAGGTGTAATTGTGATTTGAATAGAATACATTAAGATTATTTACCACAGCTTTCTGCATGGATGTTTAACCTCAACATATAAACAGCTAATATATCAAATATAATCAATAATTAAAGCACAACAGCTGATTTACAGCCTTTGAATGTAATTCCAACTGCAAGGATCGCAGGATTTATACGTTTAATGAGCTTGGTTTAATACGCTGTTGTTACTATGGGAACAATTTACATACTTACTTAACAGACTTAAGTAATGTGTGCATTTGTGATATTTTAAAATTATTTACAACATATTGGAACCTGGGGGCACGGTGGCTTAGTGGTTAGCACGTTCGCCTCACACCTCCAGGGTTGGGGGTTCGATTCCCGCCTCCGCCTTGTGTGTGTGGAGTTTGCATGTTCTCCCCGCCTCGGGGGTTTCCTCCGGGTACTCCGGTTTCCTCCACCGGTCCAAAGACATGCATGGTAGGTTGATTGGCATCTCTGGAAAATTGTCCGTAGTGTGTGATTGTGTGAGTGAATGAGAGTGTGTGTGTATGTGCCCTGCGATGGGTTGGCACTCTGTCCAGGGTGTATCCTGCCTTGATGCCCGATGACGCCTGACCCGAGGTAGTTCGGATAAGCGGTAGAGAATGAATAATGGAACCTGGAGTCTCCAGGTTTAGTGAAGCCAATCTGGAACTTTAAGTTGCGAAGATTTTTTACGTTTCGGTTCCAAATTTCCTATTGAAGCACATCCTGAAACGTTTCATCCATCCACCAAAAATGACTATTAAATTCAATTAATTTTTTTTTCTTTTGTTTTTAACGGCAATGAAAACTCCTTCTGTAAATGTCAAACATCTCCCCATTAAAAACGTCACCATGTCAGCAATAAGATTAGTCTTAATATTAATCAAGATCTAGACTTTGTCACATCCCTGTGAATGTGAGGTTACTATAGAAACTATCATGCCTTGGTGACCAGTCAGAACCGAGAAATCGTCTCACCTTGTCATGAAAAATGCAGACAGATCGATCAGAAAATAGAACCCTATTTACCAGTATACCGGTTTTTCCATCTGCTCGATGTCTTATGCGACCTTTTTGATCTGTATAAACAAATAAATGATGTTGTGTCTGTGAGTCTGATCTAAAATGAGTCAGGTTGTTCTTTCAGTGTGTTTTAGACGTTTGTTTTTCCGTCTGTTTATAATCTTACAATGAATTTTAGATTGAAGATAAATCTGAGCTGCTACTTAGATGAACAAACACTCGGAGCATCTCAGAAAGCAGAAATGGGTTTGATATCAACATTTACACTGAAGATACAAACATTTGCGTGGAAAGAATTTTTTGTTTTGGAACAGTGGGGCATGGTGGCTTAGTGGTTAGCACGGTCGCCTCACACCTCCAGGGTTGGGGGTTCGATTCCCGCCTCCGCCTGGTGTGTGTGGAGTTTGCATGTTCTCCCCGTGCCTCGGGGGTTTCCTCCGGGTACTCCGGTTTCCTCCCCCGGGCCAAAGACATGCATGGTAGGTTGATTGGCATCTCTGGAAAATTGTCCGTAGTGTGTGATTGCGTGAGTGAATGAGAGTGTGTGTGTACCCTGTGATGGGTTGGCACTCCGTCCAGGGTGTATCCTGCCTTGATGCCCGATGACGCCTGAGATAGGCACAGGCTCCCCGTGACCCGAGGTAGTTCGGATAAGCAGTAGAAAATGAATGAGTGACAGTGTTTTGGAACATTTTCAAGACATCCGAAGGTCAGCGTTAACACAACAAAACAGGTGCATTTTTTTTTAGGCCCTCTGGTAAAAATGTTACAGGTTTAAGGAAGATTAATGATTTTTTTGTTTCAATGTGAAGATTCAAGACTCCAGATTATATTGTCATATTTACAGGAAAGTCTATTATATTATACAATGAATTTTTTATTGTGAATCCTCCAAGCAGCCTATGGCATAAATTACGAGGACGTAAAGAAAGAAAAAAGACGCAAGACTTAAATTAAAGATTTATTAAATGATCTAGGATCAAAACAAAAACGAGAGCAAGGCACATAAAAAGAGTCAAAGAGTCATGTCAAGCGAGTTTCTGCCTTTGAGTGACGCTGACATTACATTTATGGCATTTAGTAGACACCCTTATCCAGAGTGACTTACAACTGAGCAACTGAGGGTTAAGGGCCTTGCTCAGGGGCCCAGCAGTGCCAGCTTGGTGCACCTGGGGTTCGAACTCATGACCTTCCGATCAGTAGCCCAACACCTTAACCACCACGCTACAACATCCCATGGTCCCAAATCCACATTACTAGGCGTCAGGTTCTATACCCACAGCAATAAACATACTTCCTTTTCAAACACAATCTTCCCGAGCCTTTACTTCTAGTGTGAACATCTTCAGTCCACAGGTCTAGAAAGTGACAGGGAAAGTTGTAGCTCACTGGATAAGGGGTTAGTCTTCTGATTGAAAGGTTTGGAGTTCAAATCTCAAATCTCAGCTGCCAATGCTGGGACCATAAGCAAGGCCTTTAACCCTCGATTGCTCAGTTGTATTAAAGAGATTAATGTAATTTGCTCTGGAAAAAGAGTGTCAGCAAGTGCAAACAAGGATTTGTTTTCTTGGTGACTTGTCCAGCACTGATGGATCGGTCCTACTTGAGATCAAGCCATGTGGTTTTAGTTCTCATTTTAATGTTAAAAAGAATTTAAATACAGAATTTGTGGCCCTTTAAATTATCTTACAATTAATGATCGTTTAATCAAAGCCATGGGGTCATTGAGAGCAACAAGGCAGATACAACAGCATTAAGGCACAAAAGCTGGAGTAGAAAGTAGAAAGCTTCTGCGTTTCTCAGATAAGTGTCGAAATAGGGAGTAGTTTTGTAAAGAAAGAAGAAGATTTGTTTCTCCACTTACAAGGTCACATTTGAGATCTAGAAAAGACACTCTGTAAAAAAGCGTAGCTGATCATCCCGCACCTGAATAAGGAATTAGTGACTTCTGTGACAGTGTTTTGACGACGCGGCAGTGAAGTACTAGTGATGTACTTTTACTTTTTTCAATGGTGGGAATGAATGCGAAGCGACCCATAACTACGACATTTAAATTCATGAAATTAAGCTGTCACTCAGACTGCAGCCTGACAAGCTGTGTGCTAAATGAGGAACACTGATTTTAGACTGCGCTCTCTCTCTTTCTCTCTCTCTCTCTCTCGCTCTCTCTCTCTCTCTCTCTCGCTCTCGCTGTGCCAGGCCTCGGTAAGTTAAACTCATGTGAATTGAAGCCTGGTGATTTTCTGTCCTGTGAATTCTGACACATAAGAGCTCAATTTGAGCTCGTTTGTCAGGCAGGAGGACGAGGAGCTGCCTTTTATTCTGTGTATCGTGTGAACATTTGCAGGAATGTGCAATTTACAGAAGCATGCTATTATTTCTCGGCAGCAGCACCCGGTTAGCTTTGAACCCTGAGACCTCATTGTAGTGTACTGACAGTGTTAATAGGCTTTATTTATTTATTTATTTATTTTTTATATATATATATATATATATATATATATATATATATATATATATATATATATATATATATATATATATATATATATGTTTTATAAATATTGTATCGGGCACGGTGGATCAGTGGTTAGCACGTTCGCCTCACACCTACAGGGTCGGGGCTTCGATTTCCGCCTCTATATTGTATTGTAAATATTGTATTGTATTATTTTAGTTTACAGTTTCTTACATTTCTTTCGTACATTTCTTTCGTACATTTCTTAACCCTATAGCAACCTTCTTATAATTTGTATATTTGTGCATTAACAACCCTGAAAGGATAAGTACAGCACTCGGCCGCTTATAACCTTAAAGGCTCGTCTCAGCTTTTCACATCAGTGAGGAAAAAAAATCAGGTCTGCAATCTGCCGTATGACGTATTTCTTTCTCGCTACACAAATTACACAAACAAAATATTTACTAAAGGTTTTTAGTAATTTTCTAATATATAGACTGAGAACTTAAAGGAAGAATCAACATAAAATGCGTCATTAAGGTTTTGCGCCTCCATAAACCAGCAGAACAGCTTTGAAGCAGATATCTGCTATGTGGTGCAGTATGTCTCTGGAAATGTAGTGGAGTAATGAAAACCATTCCTTCACTTGGTGTTGTCATGATGATGGTTGAATCTTCAGTGCTCTAAAATCTCCTAAGATTCGGTTGTGATGTTGTGGGTGAGAAGGCCATAATAAATTCATTCATTCATTCACTCATTCACTCATTCATTTTCTACCGCTTTATCCGAACTACCTCAGGTCACGGGGAGCCTGTGCCTATCTCAGGCGTCATCGGGCATCAAGGCAGGATACACCCTGGACGGAGTGCCAACCCATCGCAGGGCACACACACACACACACTCATTCATTCACACACTAGGGACAATTTTTTCCAGAGATGCCAATCAACCTACCATGCATGTCTTTGGACCAGGGGAGGAAACCGGAGTACCCGGAGGAAACCCCCGAGGCATGGGGAGAACATGCAAACTCCACACACACAAGGCGGAGGCGGGAATCGAACCCCCAACCCTGGAGGTGTGAGGCGAACGTGCTAACCACTAAGCCACCGTGCCCCCCTGCCATAATAAACAATTTACATAATTTTTCTCCTGCCAAATAATTCAGTAAATTCAGGCATTATGCTCTGAGGATGAGGAGGAGTCGTCCTACTGTAGAATAACCACCAAAAGAGAAATGTATCTTCATATGAACTTTGTTAAGAAACAAACTTGATTGTCTTTAAGTGTCATCCATCAGCCATCTGATATCAAGTGAATATGCAGTTTGGTCAAGATGTTTTCCTTGTTTCTATAAACCCGGCAGTAGATTTGTTCATGACCATGTTACAATTTGTACATTTTTCATGTGAATTTGAGCTCTACTTAAACTACACTTTTACAACTTGAGTGTGTAATAACCGTCGTATCCGTTACAGATTCATTATAATTTACTGTACATGTGCGAATGCCTGAATAACAAAAGCTCTATTTTACGGATGCTAATGAAATCATTAGCACACCGTTAATGCATTCAGAGGCATAAACAGCCCGTCTGTGTAATGCGCAATTGCAGATTATCGTTGGCCTGCTCGCCTGTAGCAGCTGAGTACTCCGTATGGGACACGATCACTGATAATAATCTAAATGCTAATGTTTGTGTGGCAATAGTTTAATAGGGTTAAGAAACTTAATTGCTGCAACAGTAATCTGTACAGTGATATCGCAGCAGGGAGTTGGATCATGGTACAGCGAGTACAACCATAAAGACTCTTTAACAAACTTGATTTTCTTTTTAAGGAATAAAACACTTGGGGCCGTGCTGTTATAGGAAAATAAACAAGCATGGGGTTGTGTGATGAAGCAGAGCTGGTAAGTGCCTGTCTATAATTATTTTAATCCACTTATACACATAATTATATTTTCTCTTGTTATTTTGATATGATACGTTTTATCAATTTATAGTTATGTTAAATGTTGTGGAATGTCTATGTGACAGGTTAGTTACTGTTTTTACTTATAAATTAAGACAGCTATAGACTATAGCTATAGACTTCTCGCTCTCTTTTGAAGTTATATATGACAAAAATGCAGCAGAGCATAAACATATCTATCATTCATTCATCTTCTACCGCTTATCCGAACTACCTCGGGTCACGGGGAGCCTGTGCATCTCAGGCGTCATCGGGCACCAAGGCAGGATACACCCTGGACGGATTGCCAACCCATCGCAGGGCACACACACACACTCTCTCATTCACTCACACAATCACACACTACGGACAATTTTCCATGATATGCCAATCAACCTACCATGCATGTCTTTGGACCGGGGGAGGAAACCGGAGTACCCGGAGGAAACCACCGAGGCACAGGGAGAACATGCAAACTCCACACACAGAAGGCGGAGACGGGAGTCGAACCCCCAACCCTGGAGGTGTGAGGCGAACGTGCTAACCACTAAGCCACCGTGCCCCCTCTCATTATTACTTAATGAAAATATTCATTTAATCCCTGTGTATAAACTGTTACTAGAGAAACAGTAATGTACTGAAATGAGTGCATTAATTTAAACTCATCAGTTGAAGCTGGACTTTTAGAAGAACTTTTGTTCTTATAAAAAAAAAAAAATAAACACAGTTTGACCAATCAGAATTTCTGGAGTTTAATTAAGTTTGGACTTAAATGTTCATAACTTAGTATAAGCAGTGACACACCAAATTAGATGAACATTGCTGCTGATTTGTCTTAAAATATGGCTTACAATTTCCTAATCACTCTCACATTGCCCACACACCTACAGTACCTACCTCTCTTTGTCTTAATAAAGCTTGTTGGTCCCTACTTTTTCTATGCTGTACCTTGACATTAAAACCCCTTGATGTACGTTTAAAGCTTTGCTTAATTAATGGTAAAGCTTGTGAAGGAAACAAACACATGCAAAAGGTTAAAAAAATGAACACTTGATGACAAATGGATGCTTGACTATCATTAGATTACTTTATGCAATCACACTGATAAAAACTTTGAGCTCTGCTTCCTCATCCCTTAACCTTTCTCTAAATGCTGGTACTTTTATATGGACAATAACGATTCAGGAAAGCTAAATGTCTTGATTCCTTATCAGTTTCCTTCATGTGTCTCAGTCGGAAAATTGTGCAACATGAATGCCTAATGAAGCATGAAACACATCCAGTCATGCGCAATGGGCAGGGCTGAAGTCTCATTTATTTTTAGATCAGCATCACTGTGGCTGAGATGGAGAATAATTTAACATTTATTGCTGTATATCACTGCACATTTTTATAGTATCAGCGAATAGAGTTTAGTTTAGAAGCTCTGTCTCAATGCCCTATTTATATTTAAATAGTCTTTCAGAAATGATCAGAGTAAAGAAAATTGGCGGCTTTTGTTTTGAACTGAAGATACTTCAGTGTCTACATGAGGAAAGTCTGATTGAGCTGATGATCTGGGCTCCTCATTCAGCTTATTATTAGATTAGATTAGATTAGATTAGATTCAACTTTATTGTCATTACACATGTACAAGTACAAGGCAACGAAATGCAGTTTAGGCCTAACCAGAGTGCAATAGTAGCAAGTGCAGGGTATACAGTTTTTTACAGGATTTAAATAAGTTAAATAAAGTGGTAATATGGAAGGTATTTACAGATGTGTGTGTACTATGAACATAATATACAGATTTACAGAAGGATATGTACTGTAAGAAAATATATGGCTATTACTATAAACAGTAATTTACAGATATGTATGTTCTATGAATATAATGTACAAATGAATATTACTATAAACTAAAATTTACAGAAGGGTGTGTGTTATAAACATTCATTCATTCATTTTCTACCGCTTATCCGAACTACCTCGGGTCACGGGGAGCCTGTGCCTATCTCAGGCATCATCGGGCATCAAGGCAGGATACACCCTGGACGGAGTGCCAACCCATCGCAGGGCACATACACACTCACTCTCTCACGCAGTCACACACTACGGACAATTTTCCAGAGATGCCAATCAACCTACCATGCATGTCTTTGGACCGGGGGAGGAAACCGGAGTACGGGGAGGCACGGGGAGAACATGCAAACTCCACACACACAAGGCGGAGGTGGGAATCGAACCCCCAACCCTGGAGGTGTGAGGCGAACATGCTAACCACTAAGCAACCGTGCCCCCCTGCTATAAACATATTGTTATTACTACAACCGAAATATACAGGGGGATAAGTACTATGAACATAATATAATATATTGCTGTTACTATGAGTAGAAATTAGGTGAGTATATACAATGTAAGGCAATGGTGAGCAGCAATGCAAAAAAAAAGAAGAGCAAGTGTGCAAATGAGCATAGTTTTATGTAACAGTCCATTTGTGCAATAACTAATTGTGGGGTGAGAAATGAGCAAATGAGCAAAAGTGATCATAGGTTTTTGTGTAGACAGTCCATTAGTGCAATAACGAAGTGTGAGGTGTGTGTGTGTGGGGTGGAGGTTGGCATTAGAATGAAGGACAGTAGGATCAGCGAGGGGCAGAGTTCAGTAAACAGACAGCTCTAGGAAAAAAGCTGTTTTTTAGTCGGCTGGTCCTGGTCCGGAGGCACCTGAAGCGCCTGCCGGAAGGTAGGAGTGAGAACAATTTATGGGCGGGATGAGAGGAGTCCTTAAGAATGCTGCAAGCTTGACGCAGACAGCGTTTGTTGTGGATATCCTCCATGGCAGGAAGTGTAGTTGCTGTGATGCGCTGGGCAGTTTTCACTACCCGCTGCAATGCCCTGCGCTCTGCAACAGAGCAGCTCCCATACCAGACTGTGACACAGCTGGTCAGGATGCTTTCACGCAGTGGTAGAAGTTCACCAGGATATACGAGGAAAGCTGATTTTTCCTTAGTGTGCTCAGGAAAAAGAGGCGCTGGTGAGCCTTCTTGACCAGGCTGGAGGTGTTGGTAGTACAGGACAGGTCTGACGAGATGTGGATCCCCAGGAACTTGAAGCTAGAAACGCGTTCAACAGCCATCCCATTGATGTGGATGTTGTCGTGTGTGCCTCCTGTCTCTTTCCTGAAGTCCACAATGAGCTCCTTTGTTTTGGAGGTGTTAAGGATCAAGTTATTGTCATTGCACCATGTGGCTAGGTGCTGGATCTCCTCCCTGTAGGCAGTCTCATCATTGTTGGTGATGAGACCGATCACTATAGTATCATCTGCAAACTTGATGATGAAGTTAGATCCATTCACAAGCCTGCAATCGGAGGTGAAGAGGGAGTAGAGGAAGGGGCTCAGCACACAGCCCTGTGGTACACCAGTGTTGAGTGTGATGGTGTTGGAGCAGATGGAGCCTGATCGAACCTGCTGGGGTCTGTTGGTCAGGAAGTCCATGATCCAGTTGCAAGTTGTGGTGTTAATGCCCAGATCTACTAATTTGGCTATTAACTTGGATGGAATGATGGTGTTAAATGCTGAGCTGAAGTCAACAAACAGCATGCGTGCATAAGTGTTCTTATTGTCCAAGTGTGTGAGCACAGAGTGCAGTGCCATGGAAACTGCATCTTCTGTGCTCATATTTTTTTTTTAGATGAAAGAGTATTTAGCGTCATGGCATATAAGCCTAAATGGAAAAAAGATAAATTTAAGCCCCCGAAAAAAACATGATAGAAAATTAGGACTGAAGTACCGTATTTTCCAGACTAAAAGCTGCAACTTTTTTCCCACGCTTTGAACCTTGCGGCTTAAACAATGACGTGACTAATATATGGATTTTTCCCGATTTTTCTATTTTTTAAAAAAAAAAAACAAAAAAAAAAACACATTCTGTGACGTGCTGTTTTTTGGCGGCATGAAGCTTTCATTGGACCATTGACATGGAGGATAAAAACAAAGAAAGAAAGAGAAGAAAGACTTACGATAAGGTAAGAAGTAGGACGTGTTAATATAGGATCAGCTTTTCAGCGCTGGAGAGAACTGAAGGAGCAGGAAGTTGGTCACATATTCACAGATTGGAGTTTCCTGAGTCAATAACTCCTGAGCTAAACGCTGTTACTACACAAATAACACCTCTTTTCTATCGTAGTAATGTAGAGACAGCGTAGTAGCAGCGTTTAGCGTTTCTTCATGATGTATATTCTATGAATACAACAATAAATTAATCTATAATAATAATAATAATAATAATAATAATTAAAGCTGCAAGCAGCATTTCCCGGGTTCAAGCGTTTAAGGCCTTTAGGGATTTTCACATACACAAAGTTACCCGCAAGTTACAGAGGGTGCCACAATATATGTCATGTCATGCTACATATGTCATGCTACAGTGTATTATACGAGTATATGTATACTACGAGTATTATACGAGTAATACGAGTCAATATCTGTGCTCGGATTGAATGAAAATCATCATTGGCTAGCTGATTGTGTCAGCGTTCTGTGATAGGCTAGTCACAGCGCCCCTCCCCTGCAGTGATAGGCTAGTCACAGCGCCCCTCCCCTACAGTGATAGGCTAGTCACAGCGCCCCTCCCCTACACACATACAGATGTATTATGTTGCTGTGTCTCGCTCTGCTCCCTCACAGTCACACACACAACAGCTCTCTGTCTCTCCCTCAGTCACTTGGGTTCGCGGGTCTTTTCCGTTAACGTTTAGGGTTTCTTCAGCTTTTTACTTCGGGTTGTAACGTTAATAATACGTACTTACTAACCAGTAGAGTTCTGGTAAACGTGGGTTCGTTCAGACGTGGTGCTTGCTTGGTAGAATGCGAATCGCATTGCGTCTCTGCCTGTTGGAGATTTTTTTTCTTTTTTAAACCTTCAGCTGTCTCTAACCAGGAACCAGACACTGAGTGTCTGACACGTTTTTGCTGTATTTCATAAAAACATAAAGGTAGTAAGCTAGTGTTATAAATATTACAAATTAATTATTACCGGTTAAAGTCCCGTCCATTTCAAGACAAGCCCCCTACTTCCGGGTTAGGCCCCACCCACTCCGAGTCAGAACCAGAATCAGAATCTTTGCCTTACAAGTCAGCACAAAATTGGGTTTTTGGACTGTTGGGGGCGCTAGAGGGCTTTTTTTTTTAAAAAAAAAATGTTTTTAGTGATTTTTCCGTTATAGCACCACGAAGTGGCCAATCGGCACGATTTTTGAACTGTGACCTCAGTTTGACCTCTTTGGTGTTGATAGCTCATTTAATTCTTGAGTTATTGACATTTTAGTAAAACTGGCTCCTCACAGTCCAAACTTTTTGGGGCCCCTTAAGGACCCTGAATCAAAATTTTGACTTTTTTTCGAAAATTATTGTCATTGAGACTCCAGAGAATATTACTGCACTGGATTGGTCTTGATCAGGCGAAAAACCTAGGACTAGTTAGCAAAAGTAGGTTTCGGATAAAATGCGCAATAGCGAAAAAATTTAATGGCAAAAATGAAATTGGAGATATACGTTTTTTAAGTCATGAGCCAAGGATTCCAATGATATAAAGCACTTGAGATTTGGACATAGGGGTTTTAGGGGTTTAGGGGTTATGGGGACAAACACGTTTTGGGGCGCTGAAGCGGTTTGGGCTGCACGACCGTTTCTAGGGCGGAATAATAATAATAATAATAATAATAATAATAATAATAATAATAATAATAATAAAAAAAATCCTAACAAAAACAATAGGTTTCCAGCGCTTCGCGCTTGAACCCTAATAATGAGAAGAAGAAGAAGAAGAAGAAGAAGAAGAAGAAGAAGAAGAAGAAGAAGAAGAAGAAGAAGAAGAAGGAATACAAATATTTCTAGGAAAATTTCATCTAACATTAACAAATTAACATTCAATACAAGTGCAACTTGAGCAATTGCACTTTTATTTATTTATTTATTTATTTATTTAATTTCTATTTGCTTTTCAGGCACATTATGTACTTGGTTAGCTCTATAAAAGTTGCATATTTTTTGACTACATTCATGTCTCTCCTAACAGCAGAAGAGAAGAAACTTTTAACACATTTCATTAAAAAACACCTCCGATGAAGGAAAGAAAGGCACATGAATGTGCAAATGAACAAATAATACAGACCTTTACAGCAAAACAAGAACAAATACAAGAGAGGAAATTACTATGAAATATAAGACTTATTAAATCTGATTTCCTCGCAGCGGACCGTTTCACATAACATTTTGTGTTGTATAATACTTGATTAAATTCCTTGATGCTCAAAACGCTGACGGTCAAAACACGACTCATAAAATGCTGATTGGGTTTTTCAGCTGATTTTAGAAGCTCAGGGCAACATGACAGTTGCACCACCTTCTCAGGGCTGTATTTATATACAGTATGCCTTCGTTATGACTGAATTCAGAGGCCTGGATGTGACTTGATTTGCATTAACTGTAACACTACATTATAATAAATTACTGCTGCTTAATTTACTGAATCCTACTTTTTAATGAGATCAGTATAAGCAGGAATCTTCTAACTGTCTTAAAGCATGGCGATCTCTATCTATCTATCTATCTATCTATCTATCTATCTATCTATCTATCTATCTATCTATCTATCTATCTATCTATCTAGGGCAATCTTATGTTCTATCTTTGGTTTAAATGTGACTCTTTCTGAGCAAGAGAATAAAAAATAGAACTGACAATCAAAGAATGGCCTTTTTGCTTAAATTTGTGCTCCAGACAAGTCAATAGCAGCAGGTGACTCAAATGGTTAAGGCTCTGGGTGGTTGGTAAGAGGACTGGGGTTCAAGACACAGAACGGCCAAGTTGCGGCTGTTGGGCCCTTAACACTCTCTTTGTTCCAGGGGCAACTGTATCATGACTGACTCTGTGCTCTGACCCCAACCTCCAATGTTGGGATATGCAAAGAAAGAATTTCACTGTGCTGTGATGTATCTTCTTCTTCTTCTTCTTCTTCTTCTTCTTCTTCTTCTTCTTCGTCTTCTTCTTTTGGCTTTTCCCTTCAGGGGTCGCCACAGCGAATCATCTCTCTCCACCTAACCCTATCTTCTGCATCCTCAACACTTGCACCCACTAGCTTCATATCCTCATTAATTACATCCATATACCTCCTCTTTGGCCTTCCTCTTTGCCTCCTGCTTTACAGCTCCATGTCCAACATTCTCCTACCAATATACTCACTCTCCCTCCTCTGAACATGTCCAAACCATCTTAATCTGGTCTCCCTAACTTTGTCCCCCAAACGTCCAACATGAGCTGTCCCTCTGATGTACTTGTTCCTAATCCTGTCCAATCTCATCACTCCCAAAGAGAACCTCAACGTCTTCAGCTCGGCTACCTCTAGCTCTGACTCCTGTCTCTTCTTCAGTGACACTGTCTCTAAACCATACAGCATGGCCGGTCTCACCACTGTCTGATGTATATGTGACCAAAAAAGTTCTAATTGCTTCTGTACGTTATTGTCTGCTCTGGTCTTTTGTTATAATATAACAGAGGTATTTATTGTGTCTTAACTAATCCAACATGGACCTCATATTAATTATCATGTCAGTCAACACAAGCAGATGTTTTTTTTTCTCTGAGGTGTTTTTAAATTATTTTATAAATACATTAATTTCTTTGCATGACCTTTGGCAACAGAACACGTCATTAGCGGAGTTTAGAGTTCGCTAATGGCTCACGGTTTGTCATGTCACTCCTGAAGGCTGTAATGAGCAGTAAATGTTCATTCATAAACACTGCTCCATGGTACATAACTGCTCATTAATAGTGTGTAATGAGTGTGATGATGGATTAATGTGAACAGAGCGACCCTGTGCTCTGAACAACTGGACAGCCGGTGGAGCTGCTACCCTGAGGTACGGTGCTGACCTCCCTTTAATGATCTCGTATTGCTTTATACAGTACTCAGAGCTGGTTCAGTCACGGTTCTGATTGGCCAAAAGGTGTGGAGTAATTTTCTAGTTTTCTAGTTTTGGCTGCAAGGCTGTAGGTTCGGGATGTGGCCGACTTGTTGACTTATCGTATGGTACGATGGTGGACTAATGGACGTTCCACGTTAACTGGTTAAATTACTTGAGTAATCATTAATATAGTGTCAGTTTTTGTAAAGTGGTGTTTATGGAAGAGTCTCCAGTGTCAGGATTTACGCTGTATACAAAACAGAAGGTCATGGTGCTTTTTGTGCTTACTCAGAACCACTACATCTCTCTCCATCTTGACGGAGAATATAATCTCTTCCATTCCTCCTCGTATTCTGCATGTACAGGGTAGAATATTGACCTGTTTTCCATGTGTCACTCAGTTCAGCTGAGCATTCTGCTGGAGAGATACGCCATGCATGAGCTATAAATAATATGTAAATCAAAAGAAAGAAAGAAAGAAAGAAAGAAAGAAGGACATAGGCAGTAAGAGAGGTAAAGAAAAATAACTGATAATAATAGTGATGTTAATGATGATGATGATGATGGGAGTGATGTGTCACCCATATGAGGATGAGGTTCCCCTTTGAGTTTGGTTCCTCTCAAGGTTTCTTCCTTTACCAATTAAGGGAGTTTTTCCTCACCACTGCTGCCTGAGTCACCTCAGACTTGCTCATTGGGGATAAATACATATACGTACATACATACATACATACATACATACATACATACATACACACACACACACACACACACACACACACACACACACACACACATACATACATACATACACACACACACATACATACATACATACATACATACATACATACATACACACACACACATACATACACACACATACACACACACACAAACATACACACACACATAAATACATACATACATACATACATACATGCATACACACACACACATACATACATACATACATACATACACACATACATACATACATACATACACACTGTGAACTATATATATTTTGAATTTTTATTATATTAATTCTTTATACTACTCCTTATGTTTATCTTCTGTTCTATGTTTATGTTCTGTAAAGCTGCTTTGAGACAATGTCCATTGTAAAAAGCGCTATACAAATAAACTTGAATTGAAATTGAATTGAATGATGATGATGCTGTCATCACTGGAGAATTTGCTGCAGTGGCTTTATAATCTTGCTCCCTCTGATAGGCCAGTTTGTACTCTCCGTCTTTCGTCACCTCATTTCCCCTCGCATCAACATTAATCACAATTATAAGCTCCTCAGCACAGCAAGTCGATTAGGCTCTGAACTCACACCTCTGTATTCTCAGTGGAGGAAACTTCTATCCTGGATTTAAATATTTGTACAGTCTCCAATGTTTGAGCTAATGCGCATCCAAATAAACATTAGTGCTGCAATGACTTTCGTCACTCCACTCCAAACTGGCTTTCGGTGGGAACAGATGCTGCATGGATCGGTTCTTCTACACGATTAAAGGTGTGAGGTCAACCAACGTGTCACACAGGTGGTACTAACCTGGCATGGACATGCCACAACATGCAACTTTCTGCTTCAATTGGCACAATGATGAGGAGGATGTTAAATGAATTTAGGGTGAGGATTTAAAACTCTATAATTTGACAAACAAAATATTATTTACAAAGAATTTCACTTAGCATTTATTTATTTATTTGTTTGTTTGTTTATTTATTTATTTACATTTTATTTATTTTTTAATTTTGATTATTTATTTATTTGTTTGTTTGATTGTCTATTTATTTATTTTGGTTTTGTTTTGTTTGTTTTGCCCGTTCTTTGTTGATTTTGGTCTCAGTAGTTTCTTTCTTTCTTTCTTTCTTTCTTTCTTTCTTTCTTTCTTTCTTTCTTTCTTTCTTTCTGTTCATTTTAACCAGATTTATTAATCCGACCTACAGAAAAATCACACTTTGATGTTTTGTTTGTTTACATATTAAATACTTTTAAAAATAGATTTATATTCGAGCTCATTTCACACCGTGAACATAACAATGCTGAGATATTGTATATTTTATATATTTTAGAAGATATTCTCCTCGTCTTCTTCTTCTGGGATTCTTGTAAAGTGGAATTGATTTTTTTTTTCTTATAGCAATAACTTTTTCTTCTTTTCCCTGAACACAACCAGCAGCATATTGTGTATGAGTATTATTTGTGCTTAATTTGATTCTTTTTTTTTTTGTCTGCATTAAATTCTCCCACATCTTCTGTGACACACTGCAGCACCAGTTCATCACTAACACATCCATCTGAGCATTTTTTAATAAACTGTATGAACAAATAGAAGCACTCTGACATGTTCCTTCTATTCCACATGTGCTGCATTAGGAAGGTTATGTGATTGAATGTGGAGTAAAATAAGAAAAAAGAGAGAATAAATATGATTTGAAATATGTCTGTACGTTGTCTATGCTCGAGTGATGATGGCTCTGGGTCTGGGGTCAGTTTAAGGTAACTAACTTACTCAGCGTAAAGCTGCTTTTGCAGAAAACAAATCTAGAAGACATATCAACAGCTCTGAACCAGCTTTCTTTTACGTTCATTACCTCAAAGAATAAGTATAGTCTCAGGCTAATAGGGGTAAAGTTCCCTGTGCTCTGGAAGATATCCTTGGTTATCCAGGGAACTGCAAAGAACTGCAAATCATCAGACGAGTAGTGTTTTTATAGTTTCTCAGAAGTCACGGGTCATGTCAGGACACACAAACATGAAACTGAACCTTCTGCATGTTAACTATGAAATGAATGAATATCCATCCATCAGATCAATGTTCAGGATGTTACAAATTTATAATAAAGTTAGCTAGATAAAGTGTTGCTTTTCTTAGCCCATTTCCAGCCTAATGTACAACTATATTATTATGACTATATGATTTTGTCCTGGGGGCACGGTGGCTTAGTGGTTAGCACGTTCGCCTCACACTTCCAGGGTTGGGGGTTCGATTCCCGCCTCCGCCTTGTGTGTGTGGAGTTTGCATGTTCTCCCCGTGCCTCGGAGGTTTCCTCCGGGTACTCCGGTTTCCTTCCCCGGTCCAAAGACATGCATGGTAGGTTGATTGGCATCTCTGGAAAATTGTCCGTAGTGTGTGATTGTGTGAGTGAATGAGAGTGTGTGTGTGTGTGCCCTGTGATGGGTTGGCACTCCGTCCAGGGTGTATCCTGCCTTGATGCCCGATGACGCCTGAGATAGGCACAGGCTCCCCGTGACCCGAGGTAGTTCGGATAAGCGGTAGAAAATGAGTGAGAGTGATTTTGTCCCATTGTTGATGTTTTTACTCTATAGATTTTCACTTCCTGCTTCAATTTGATCTGCAAGGAACTTTATTGGCCACTGAAAATATAAAATTTGAAATAATTACAGTGCACATGCAAATTAATCCAACCATCCATCCACCTTTCAATTTCCTGTAGCACTTATCCTACACAGGCTCAAAGGAAGAGCCTGTGGGCACAAGGTAGGAGACACCCTGGATGGTGTGCCTATTTCACAAGGCACACTCACAGTAACATTCACACACCATTGACAATACAGGGCTGACAACACATCTTTTAACTGGGGGAGGAAACTGGAGAATGCAGAGAAAACCCCTGATGTACAGGGAGAATATGTAAACTCCACACACAGGCCAGAGGCAGGAATCTTACCTCAACCCTGAAGGCATGAGGCAAGTGTCTGAGGAAAACAAGCTAACCCCCTATACCGGATATCTTTTGGACCCTATTCAGTGAAGATACAGTGGTGTGAAATAGTGTTGGCCCCCTTCCTGATTTTTTTCTTTTCTTGAGTGTTTCAGATCAAACAAATATAAATATTAGTCACACAAGTAAACACAACATGCAGTTTTTAAATGAAGGTTTTTATTATTAAGGGAAAACAAAATCCAAACCCAAATGGCCCTGTGTGAAAAAGTGTTTGCCGCCCATTTAAACATAACTTCAATTTCTCTACACAAAGGCCTGGTTACTGTCACATCTGTTCACAATCAAGAAATCACTTAAATAAGACCTGACTGACAAAGTGAAGTAGAACAAAAGATCCTCAAAAGATACACATCATGCCGAGATCCAAAGAAATTCAGGAACAAATGAGAAAGAAAGTAATTGATTTCTATCAATCTGAAAATATAAAAAAATAAAGCCATTTATAAAGCCATTTCTAAAGCTTTGGGACTCCAGCGAACCACAGTGAGAGCCGTTATACACAAATGGTGAAAACATGGAACAGCTGTGAACCTTCCCAGGAGTCGCCGGCCGACCAAAATTACCCCAAGAGCGCGGCGACGACCCAATGATGTCACAAAAGACCCCGCAACAACATCCAAAGAACTGCAGGCCTCCCTTGCCTCAGTTAAGATCCGTGTTCATGACTCCACCATAAGAAGGAGACTGGGATAAAATGGCCTGCATGGCAGAGTTCCAAAACTCTGCTGAGCAAAAAGAACATAAAGGCACGTCTCAGATTTGCCAGAAAACATCTTGATGATCCACAAGAGTTTTGGGAAAATACTCTGTGGACTGACGAGACAAAAGTTGAACTTTTTTGGAAGATACAGTATGTGTCCCATTACAACAGTGCATTTCAGAAAAAGAACATCATACCAACAGTAAAATATGGTGGTGGTAGTGTGATGGTCTGGGGCTGTTGTGCTGTTTCAGGACCTGGAAGACTTGCTGTGATAAATGGAAGCATGAATTCTGCTGTCTACCAAAAAATCCTGAAGGACGATGTGCGGCCATTTGTTCGTCACCTCAAGCTGAAGTGAACTTGGGTTCTACAGCAGGACAATGATCCAAAACACACCAGCAAGTCCACCTCTGAACAGCTGAAGAAAGACAAAATGAAGGCTCTGGAGTGGCCGAGTCAAAGTCCTGACCTGAATAATTTTGAGATGCTGTGGCATGACCTTAAAAGGAGGTTCATGCTCGAAAACCCAATTCAGTCACATTACAACAATTCTGTAAAGACGAGTGGACAAAAATTCCTTCACAGCCTCAGCTGTAACAGACTCATTGCAAGTTATTAGACCAGACCAACCGGTTATTAGGTTTAAGGGGCAAACACTTTTTCACACAGGGCCATGTACAGTAGGTTTGGATTTTGTTTTCCCTTAATAATAAAAAACGTAATTTAAAAACTGCATGTTGTGTTTATTTGTGTTATCTTTGAATAATATTTAAATTTGTTTGATGATCTAAAACATTCGTGTGACAAACAAAGGACTATATATACTGTATACTGTATATGAACTAATATGATTTCATTTACTTACTCAAGGGTTTGTAAGCTTAATTGTCCTTTTATAATCATTCTTAATTTATAATGCTAGCATTGTAAAAAACTTGGTGCTGAATTTACATTTACAGTTTAAACACATACACAACACTTATAACCGATTATTATCATGCTGCAATCATCAGTGACTATAATAAATAAATAAATAAATAAATGAAAGGGGGGGCACGGTGGCTTAGTGGTTAGCACGTTCACCTCACACCTCCAGGGTTGGGGGTTCAATTCCCGCCTCCGCCTTGTGTGTGTGGAGTTTGCATGTTCTCCCCGTGCCTCGGGGGTTTCCTCCGGGTACTCCGGTTTCCTCCCCCGGTCCAAAGACATGCATGGTAGGTTGATTGGCATCTCTGGAAAAATTGTCCGTAGTGTGTGAGTGCATGAGTGAATGAGAGTGTGTGTGTGCCCTGCGATGGGTTGGCACTCCGTCCAGGGTGTATCCTGCCTTGATGCCCGATGACGCCTGAGTTAGGCACAGGCTCTCTGTGACCCGAGGTAGTTCGGATAAACGGTAGAAAATGAATGAATGAATGAATGAATGAATGAATGAATGAATAAATAAAAGCACACAGATTATAAACAAAAATTCTATAACTCAGACCACGGCTGCTGTTGGCCAAAAGGACACCACATTTACTTGTTCTATGTTTGAGTTTTTTTTCTTTTCTAATGTGTTCATTTTGTTCTAACTTTTCTTGAGTGTTTATAAGAATTTCCAGTATGCCATTCCAGTATGCCATAGCATTCACATTTACATTCCCGGTTGTTAAACTCCAAGGGCATTATTTTTTCAAAATATATAAATAAATGTTATTTATTCACCAGATTCTTCACTAGATGCAGGGGTGAAATTTATTTTATTTTATTTTATATATTTTATTTTTTATTCCGACTCAATTTGTTGAAATGAAATGAAGTTCCATAAACTAATAACTCCATAAGCATGCAGCGCAGGAACCCTGTTCTTCTTAATTAGAAAATGTGCGCCCACATTGCAGCCACTGACTGTGTAATTAACTGAACAATTTCATGCAAAACAGCCACCTCTGATAAACAGAGGATATATATTCCTGTCGCGAGGTGAAGCTAAATGCAATAAATCTATCTTGAAGATAGGAGCGAGAGGTTTGTTTTTCACAACATGCATTATGCATCAGCGAGCTCCAAAACATTGAAGAAACCTGGAACTGATAAAATTCAGCTTCATTCCCCTCGTTTTCTGCGGCACCTCGCGCAATTCCTCCCGGGAGTGACATATTTCTGATCTTCACATCGCATGGATTTTGACTGACAGCTAAAAATAACAGCTCAGAGAAACCTGACTCAGTGTTTACAGGAGTCAGGTATGAATGCAAAAACAAGTCACATGTACTTGAAATTAAAGATCTTCCCAGTGATTATTACAGAGACGTAAGCTAATGATAGCTACCTGGATAAAGAACAAGACTGGTGTTTGCTTCACTTACTTTACTTACTTTTAAATATATATGAGCCATTATATTATGACCATCACCAGCCTAAAGCAATGAGCACACCTAGCAAATGAATGGTGCAGCAGGTCCAGTTCATAGAGTAGTATATATACAGTATCTCATAGAAGTGAGTACACCCGTCGGGTGCCGGAAGTACCGGTACTCGGATCGCTTAGAAAAGTAATAGCAACAAACTTCAGACCAGCGTCTACAACATATCCGAATTTGGTGCATGTGGCTCAAAAGCCCTAGTTAGAAAAGTAATAGCAACAACAACTTGTAAAACTGTAAATTTGCCATCCCCTCAAAATAACTCAACACCCAACCATTAATGTCTAAACCGCTGGCCACAAAAGTGAGTACACCCCTAAGTGAAAATGTCCAAATTGGGCCTAATTAGCTATTTTCTCTCCCCGGTCTCATGTGACTCGTTAGTGTTACAAGGTCTCAGGTGTGAACGGGGAGCAGGTGTGTTAAATTTGCCATAGGCAATGCGGCACGGCTAAATAGACATGACGATTAACACATGAGGAACAGGTGTGCAGAGGCAGGGATGAAGAGACAAGGTCGGGGCAGACACGTGACACAAAACGGCATTCACTAAATTCCAGGGGTTTCGTTACCACGACGTAAAGTGGGCGTGTTTCTGGAGGTCTTGGAAAAACGCCCTCTTTCAAAAAAAAAGAGCATACCTACGATGGATAATGAAGGACAAAACAGTCATACAGGTAGATTTTATATTTTATATCTATTATGCTTTATTATCTTACAGTTAAGCTATTTTCGAAAACAAATAAACAACCAAAGGTTACGGTTAGGGTTAGGGTTAGATTATTAAATAGGCCACGCCTACCCGATGACGCAATATCTGTTACGCTGTTCTGAAATCCCTGGAAATAAGTGCATCACGACACAAAACATAAACAAAAGCATGGGGCCAAAGTCCTGGCAGAGCTTGGACAAATTGTGATGGCACCATGCCTATGAACTTCAGTCTCGGAAACGGCACACCTTGTAAGTTGTTCACGAGCCTCTGTAGTGAGTATGTACTGTATCAAAATTGGTGGGCAAACAATGAACTGTCCTCCAGTTGTGTGTCGTCCACTGCTCACTGATGCCTGAGGGGGGCGTTTACTTTCGCACATTGCTCAAAGCAACCGCAGGGCTACAGTGCGACAAATCACCAGCACCTACAACAGTGGTGACCAAGGCAATGTGTCACAGTACACAGTTCATCGCAGCCTTCTGTGTATGGGCCTACATACCCGACAACCCTGCTGGGTCCCCATGCTCAACTGCACGCCATCGTCAACAACGCACGAAATGGCCCCAAGATCATCGAGATTGGACTGTGGATGATTGGAAGAATGTGGAATGTGGTCTGCTGAATCAAGGTTCCTGGTGCAGCACAAAGACACTGATAACACACAGAGTTTATGGCACCTGGACGTACTGGGGCAGACACAGGCTGGTCGGTGACAGTGTTATGCTCTGGGAAATGTTTTCTTTAGGAAAACATTTTAGGCCCAGCTGTCACATTTTAACATTGTGACAGTCAACATTTTAGACACTTTAGGCCCAGCTGTCAGGTATCTGAACATCATTGTGGACCAGGTGCATGCATGGCAACTGTGATCCCTGCCAGTGATGACAATTACCAACAGGATAATGTGCCATGCCACACTGCCGGAATCTTAAGGAGTGGTTCGAGGAACATGATGGTGAATTTCTGTTAATCTCTTCGTCTCCAAAATTCACCTGATATAAACTCAATGGAACATTTGTGACGTGACATACAGCTAAGTACAGTGACCCATACTCAGAATTCGTTCTCTGCATTTAACCCTATATTATTATGTAGCTTTGTAGAAGCCAACATTCTGTTTTCCTATTTAAGCTTAGACAAAAATTTATCAAGAGTAACTCCTCCTAGGGCTTTCGAGCCACATGCACCAAATTCAGATATGTTGTAGACGCTGGTCTGAAGTTTGTTGCTATTACTTTTCTAAGCGATCCGAGTACCGGTACTTCCGGTACCGGGTCTCAAATTGGCCTTTTTTCCCATAGACTCCCATTATAAATTTTGGAGGTTTATAACTCGGCATGCTTTCGAACTATCTACACCAATCTCGGCCAGCTCCTTTAGGGTGATACTCTGAACAAAGGTTTAAATTGGTGTATCGACTGGCCTTTCTACTGACCCAATATATGCAAAATCAAAAAACCTTTTACAACATTGACATGTGACATATCAAAACACTCAGAACAATGAGGGGAACTCCCTCACGTGTATTCTGATGTCACGTGATGTCATGTCAAAATAAAAAATTGCACAACATGAGCATGTGGCATATCAAAACACTCAGCCCAAGGAGGGGAATTGCGTCACAGGTTTTCGGATGACGTCACAGGCTCATCTCCACTTGCCTCCAAATGTTTTGGCATCCTAGCGCTCCACTAGATTTCACAAGTTTTATGTCCACTTGCCTCCAAAAGTAACACTGACCCTTATGTCCACTCGCCTCCAAAAAGCACCGGCCTTTGCAAATACTTGCCTCATCAAAGCCAACATCAAAGTTGGTCGTGACGAACTTTACAAATCTAGTTATTGTTATTTTTCTTATTATTATTTCCTATTGGAATAAATAAGATAAATACAAATGCTTAATCCACCCAGGTAAATAAAATATGATGTTAATTCATATATAATAAGATTTTGTCTAGCAGGAAAGCAGGTAATATCAACTAAAGGTGATAATACTTGAAAAGATAATCAGATAATTAATATCATAAAATCAGAGATAAAAGGATGAGTTAATCCCATCATTCTTGTTCTTTTGATGGACTTTTCTGGCTAAACAGGAATTGGATCTGACTGCATCTCGTCTTATGGAGTTCTGACGTTTAGGAACTTTCTTTTTAGCACTTATAAGAAACAGTCTATCTGATATGAGGTAATGTGTAAACATTTTAATTTCTACTTGCATAAATAACATCTAATCTTTTCAAATTCAATAAATTACAGATTAAATGGCCCAAAAATATTTCCTAAGCTTTATTTTAATTGTGAATTTATAAGGTTTGTGGAGCATCAATACTACTGAGGTCTTTTTTTTTCCCAATGAATCAATGCCACAACCCATTCCATCATGCTTATCTCTAAAATAATATTTATTCTCTAAACAGCACACTGTCTGAAACTTCAGGTATTTCTTTTTCTTTTCACGTACACAAGGCAATCCAAGAGGCTGACCTGCCTCTCAAGGCCGTCTAAGTGAACGTTCTTCATCCTACACTACAGCTTTCCTCCAGCGGGCTGGTTTTAATAATGTAGTAGGAGAATATAATAGTGCTAAATATCTCCTTAATGTACAACACATTTCTCCAAAATACAGAGGGAAATGGTTGTATTAGTGTTTTCTATATTTTACCTATAAAGGTGTATGTGAAGGCTAAAACTAAATTAAGGAACACAGGGTTTCCCGCAGAAAATGTGTTAGTTAAGGTGGTATGGTTCAGCAGGTGGGCGGGTGCTGAGGGGGGCGGCGGTGGCAGTGGGGTGGGGCGTTGTCTTGGGGGTTCTTTGTGAGATAGACCACAGACTCTGTACTACATTTAACAATTATTTATTTAACACTAAATATAAAATTGAAATAATATACAGCGGTACCCTGCTTATCGACCGGCTCAGACATCGACCTTTTCGCTTAGCGAACAGTTTTTCGACCGAAATTTGAACGACCAAATCCCCGCTTATCGACCTCCACCCACGTGACGCGAGGGGAAGGATCTTCCCAGTCTCGCCTCAGCCTTCGTGGAGAGAGCATAATTCGTGGAATTAAGAAAATGCGGCGAGAAAAAACTCCTCCTCATAGTTTGCCTTCCGTGTTTGAGTGGTCATTCTCCCTCAGTTGAAGGTAAAAAAATCTCCACTACCTCCATCCCCAGAGGCTGATTCCCCTCCTACTGGCAGTGAGGGCTCATCCTCCTCCATCTAACACCACCACTCCTCCCACCCACTCCATCAAGCCATCACTGCGACTTAACGAGTAAGTACAGTACAATCATTTTTTTTTATTACCTTTGTAAAGTTTTTAATTATACTTTTTACTGTATTATATACAATATTGTTTGTGTACCTGTATCATTTTATGTATTATTTAGTATTAATACTGCTAAAAACGGGGCAAAAATTGTTAATTATTGGGTATCGGTGGAGGTCGGGAACGGATTAATTGGGTATCCATTATTTCTTATGGGATAATTACATTTGCTCTTCGACCTTTTCGCATTTGACCGGTTTTAAGGGACGGATTAAGGTCGATAAGCGTGGTACCACTGTATAATAATAAATAAGAAAGTGCAAAACAACATTCAAAATTTGCCTTAACAACAAACAGTATACAAACTACAACTATACAAGTGCAAAACATTGTCAAAATGTGCAAGGTGATCAGTCACTGCTTATGGCAGAGCTGACATACAGTATAGCATTGCTACAGGCTATCCTCCTTGGTTTTAAAAAAAGCGCAAAGATTGTAAAAACTGATTATTTTCCACTATTAATGACATTATCTTAATGGAGTGTAACTACTGTAGCGTGTAAATAATGCACATAAATAATGTTAGCAAGAGCGCTCAACATTTATATCCAATCAACAGGCACGTGCAACCTAGCTAGCAGGTGAAGAACTCAAACAACAAAATCACCAGCTAACACTTTAAATTTGCAAGAACTATAGACTAATACAATAACAGGCTTAAATAAACCCAAAACTTAAGTCCACTTACAGTTCTCACGGACACGCGTTTTATCAACTGGCTAGTTATCCTCCAGACATTGACAGACCACGTCTGTCTCTCATTTCGGCCGTGTGGTGCGTGTGCCCGCTCGCGGTGTGAAGCGCGTCCGCGATATTCTCCGAGATGAACTTGACGGTCTTTTGTGCAGCGTAATTGTTTTTTTTTGGATGACCTAATTAAGGCGGTAAGGTTTCCCAGCTTAGGCGGGCCGCCCGAACTGCAAAGTGCTGCGGGAAACCCTGGAACAGAAGTAGTCCAGAAAACAGAAGATTTCCGATGATCTGCACTAAATAATATATTAAAATGTAGTTTTAGAGGTTAAAGATACACAAAATACAAAAGAGCGTGTGCAATAATGATTAAATAACACTTTGAATGTCTGCCAGTGTTGTGATGAGGCAAAGGCGAGTGAGGATCCAAATGCAGTTCAAACTTTTAATAAACCAAAACAAGAAACAGGCAAACAGACAAGCAGGCAAAACAGGGCAGAACCCTGAGCAAACAGGAAACAGGAAACAGGAACATACCATAACGACTAACACCAGGGAAGTGAACAAACAGAGTAGATATACCAAACAGGAACCAATCAGAACGCAGAGACAATCAGAGACTAAGACGACACACCTGGGGGGGAGATAGAGTTAAATTAGTGTCCATGGTAACAAATGAGTGGGCGGAGCAAACAATTAACAGCAGGGCCAGACAGAAGACAGAAACAGGGCAAAACACAGACAGGCTCATTACAACCAGTGCTTTGAGCTGAATAAGGAAACGGTCTAAGACTCCACAATGCTGAATATCAGGAACTGATGCGGCCAGAATCAGTGAATCAGTGTAATATGACTCACATACTTATGATTTGACACACTGATTCACTTTTACTTCATTAATAACATAGATCCAAAAGCAGTTAAGACTTTAAAAGCAGTTAACTTTTTAAACACATTCATTTTTGACTTTTATTCTCCAGGAGCTCTCTGAAGTGCAACGTATCTGAAATAAACTCATTTACCTGCCCGTAAGTGCACTCGAGCCTCTCAGAGCACCGTCCTGCTGTCTGTCATGTCCATCATCATGCTCTCTTTAACATTTTCACCTTCTGTCTTTCTCCTCGATTTCAATCCCTTGACTCTTTAATCTCCCTAAGAAGCTGTCATCATCATGGCAGGGGTCAGTTTCCTCTCAGTTCTCTTTCTTTCTGACACCAAACACACTTTCGGGTACACCATATGGAGATGACATGACCTCTCAGGTTAAATCTGCTGCATCTCACTGCCCACATCACTGAGGAATTGTCATGAAGTTTATGAGCATGGAGGTTTTTGCCATTATAATTAAAGTAAGATATTGATGGAAAACTAGTTTAGATGAAGTTATGCACGATAGACAAGTAAAGTACTATTTTTATTTTTTTTTATTATCATTTAGCATGATACATAATGTCAGTTCAGCTCTCTCTGGGGAAGTCGTGGCTTAATGGATAGAGAGTTTGACTCCTAACCCTAAGGTTGTGTGTTCGAGTCTCGGGCCGGCAATACCACGACTGAGATGCCTTTGAGCAAGGCACCGAACCCCCCCAACTGCTCCCCGGGGCCGCAGCATAAATGGCTGCCCACTGCTCCGGGTGTGTGTTCACGGTGTGTGTGTGTGTGTGTGTGTGTGTTCACTGCTGTGTGTGTGCATTTTGGATGGGTTAAACGCAGAGAACAAATTCTAAGTATGGGTCACCGTACTTAGCCGTATGTCACGTCACTTTCCCTCTCTTTTCACTTTCCCTATTAAAAAAGTTTTTTTCTTGATTTAATTAACATTATGCTTCTCTGCGATTGAACTGTATTGTTGCTATAGAAACAATAAGGTATCAGAACGAGCTCATTGATTCAAATATGTGTACAGAAAATGAATCAACGCCTGCAGATTAATCAGATTCAAGAATTCAACCCAGGCTCTGTTTAGGCATTCACTAAATAAACTGTTACCATGGTGATGATGTTTGCTGAGACACTTTGGGCTTCGATGATTATCACTTTGCAGTTTCCTGCAAAGGAAGTATGTGATAATTGTGTAAAAAAAAAAAACATACTTGTGCACACTTCATCTCCCTGTCGAAACAAGCTCCTTTATCATACTGTGAACTTCTGAGTTCCAGCCGAACGAATCCGGAGCCCAGGATGATTCGTTCACAATCCAGTCGCTCTTCTTCACTCCAGGCTACACTCCCTCTCTCCTACATTCACTTTATTAAGTCAGCATGAAGAGCCGTGACTGAACGGAGCATAGAGAGCCAGCGCAGACAGCCATTACAGCAGAACTCAGTGAAAGAGGGGCATTATCTACCTGAGAGAGAGAGAGAGAGAGAGCGAGAGAGAGATAGTTAATTGCTTTAGAACTTCATTCTAACTCCTAACATAACGTACCCTTGAAAATATCTCAGACTAATTTGCAGAGAAAGAATGTGTTGGATCAGCGAGTCGATATCTTCTTCTGAGAGATCAAAACATTTTCACAGAGAGTAATATCTCTGCTACCTTCCAAGCATATGACTTCAAGGTAAAATCACATACATCGGATGGAGAAGTGACTTGTTTCTATTGATTCATTGCTTCCAAGTGAAAACTGAACATTTTTAGTCTGTTCAAAAAGTATTCCAAAAAGAGTTTGGAGAACGTTGCTCAGAAAGCTAACTTTCCTGGGGCCTGTGGTAGCCTAGAGGTTAAGGTGTTGGGCTACCAATCGGAAGGTTGTGAGTTCAATCCCAGGTCCACCAAGCTGCCACTGTTAATAATAATAATAATAATAATAATAATAATAATAATAATATGTTTAATTTATATAGCGCCTTTCACAAGCTCAAGGATGCTTTACAAGGTACAGTATTTCAAGACAGATGAAATATAGTCTAACATAAACATACATATACATATTCGTCGGACATTTGCCCAGGACGAAGGATCACATGCAGCTGCATGAGATAATAACAGAGGACAGGACTATAGACAAAAACATACAGGACAAGAGATAGGACTCTACATAGTAAACGATACATACACCACATTTCAGAATAATTAAGGACTCCTAATACATACTGTATGCATTTACTGATAGTGAAGGTTGAAAAGGTGGATCTTAAGCCTTGATTTAAATTCAGACAAAGTGGTGATGGTTTTGAGTGCAATGGGTAGGGAGTTCCATAGTGTTGGAGCAATGGCAGAAAAGGATCTGCCACCTGCAGAGGATAAACGGTATCTAGGAATACAAAGAAGTTCAGAATTTGAAGACCGGAGTGATCGTGAAGGTACATAGGATGAGAGAAGAAGAGAGGAAAGATGGGGGGGGGAGAGCATTTAGTGCCTTATAAGTGAGGCAGGGCCTGTGCAAGGCACTTAACCCTCAATTGCTCAGCTGTATAAAAATGATATAATCTAAGCCGCTCTGGATAAGGGCATCTGCCAAATGATGTAAATGCAAATATTACGGGTGAAATCAGAACGTTATAGGAACGTTGCTCAGAGAATATGAAAGTGACAAAAGTGAATATTTCCTGCTTCAAATGCTAACATGGTGGAAATGTTGTCGTAGTGAGATGCGGAGTTACTGCTACTACACCAAAGTCAATTAGTTTCCGATAACAGAATGTCCTGTTGTGTTTTATTCCTCCTAAACATTTTATTAATTTTACTATTAAATCTTGGTACTTTTTATCCTTCAATAGTTACATTAATTGTGGAAAGTATTGTGAGAATACATAACGTACAGTAATGCCCCATAGGGTTAATTGGCAGAAATGTAATGAAGTGCCCTCTAAGGTGCCCGTAATGTTGAGAAAACATCATGCAGTGGTTCTGAGAAAGTGATGTACAAAACTAACGTTCCTTTATTACACTTAAAAACATGATTTGCTTCACAATGTAATCTATTAGGTGACGTTAGAACGATTTTTGTATGCTCACAAAATATTTACTGTTTATAACATTAACATTGTGGAAATGTTGTTGTTTCTACTCACTACACTTACATCATGACCCATTTTGATTTATTCCTTCTATTTATTTTATTATTTTAAGACTGAAACTTTGCTAAGCTAAGCTAGCTGTGCCACCATTGCTACCTCACATTTGTGTTCCTTATCTTCATTCCTTCTAAGCTACACTTTAAATCTTATTAACGATTGCACCTTGATGATAATAAATCACAGACGTCACAGCAACTTGTGGTTTTTGTGTCCATATTCATTCATTCATTCATCTTCTACCGCTTATCCGAACTACCTCGGGTCACGGGGAGCCTGTGCCTATCTCAGGCGTCGTAGGGCATCAAGGCAGGATACACCCTGGACGGAGTGCCAACCCATCACAGGGCACACACACACACACTCACTCACTCACGCAATCACACACTAGGGACAATTTTTCCAGAGATGCCAATCAACCTACCATGCATGTCTTTGGACCGGGGGAGGAAACCGGAGTACCCGGAGGAAACCCCCGAGGCACAGGGAGAACATGCAAACTCCACACACACAAGGCGGAGGCGGGAATCGAACCCTGACCCTGGAGGTGTGAGGTGAACGTGCTAACCACGAAGCAACCGTGCTCCCCTGTGTCCATATTTGTTTTATATAACCTATAACAACACAGCCCAAAGTGTTTAATTCCTTACCTTATAACACTACCTAACTATTGTTGATGTTGTGTTCTTTGAGCTCCTCGGTGTTTGGAGTCACCACAGCAGATCATCTGGTCCACATATTTTGATTTGGCACAGGTTTTACACCAGATGCCTTTTTTTGACACAACCCTTACATTTTATCCACTCCCTCAGTAGCTTGGTTAGTTCCCTGCCCGGGAGCCAAACCTAGGCGATAGCAACGAGAGCTGGACCACCATAAATAAAAACCTCATGTTGGATTAATCAGCAGCTACTCCCTGTTCATTAGATCCTGTTAGGTGTCTTTTCAATCACAGGATTTGTCTCATGATTGTGCCTCAGCCTTCGAGGCAGATCTCAGTCAGTAAGCATCTAGTTGGCTCATTCTGGAAAGAAGAGATGAGGAAAGAGGAAAGCAAGAGAAATGTCCTCCAGGAGACAAATTTGGCAATGTAGTAATGAAAGCTATCCTGAAACATCCTCACAGGAAGCCGAGGGACAAAATGATCTGAATGTGTGCTTGTGTTGAACATTTAGGTTCGCTAGCTGTTTCACTATTCTTAATGATCATGTAAGTTTTTTTTTTTGCATGGGTTATGAGACTCACCTGCATACCAGAATATTCCACATTCCCAGAATACAGCACTACAGGAGCGAGTCCTAAACCTCAGAACTGAGGTAGAGTTTCAGCACATCTGGTGTCATTGTCCCGAAGTATATGTTTTGTCTTAATGGGTTGTGGTGGGTTGTGGTGTGGGGGCACGGGGGCTTAGTGGTTAGCACGTTCGCCTCACACCTCCAGGGTTGGGGGTTCGATTCCCGCCTCCACCTTGTGTGTGTGGAGTTTGCATGTTCTCCCCGTGCCTCGGGGGTTTCCTCCGGGTACTCCGGTTTCTTCCTCCAGTCCAAAGACATGCATGGTAGGTTGATTGGTGTCTCTGGAAAATTGTCCGTAGTGTGTGATTGTGTGAGTGAATGAGAGTGTGTGTGTGTGCCCTGCGATGGGTTGGCACTCCGTCCAGGGTGTATCCTGCCTTGATGCCCGATGACGCCTGAGATAAGCGGTAGAAAATGAATGAATGAATGAATGAAACTATGAACCACATTTTCTTGCTGTTTTTATTGCATAGAAATAGGTAAACCCTGTGACCCAGGGTAGTTCGGATAAGCAGTAGAAAATGAGTGAGTGAGTGAGTGAGTGAGTGAGTGAGTGAGTGTTGTGGTGTGAACAAGTGGCTAAATGTTACTACTAGAATGTTGGGGACATTAAAAGTCATCACACCTAATAATAGTGTTGAAAATCATAATTCTTGCAACTTTGTTGTGTTTTTACTAATAACTCAATCTTACACACTTCCAACTTCATCTTTTCACTCATATAGATTTATCTACTACAAGAGAATAGTGAATCTGTGTGCAAGTAAGCATGCTGAAATGTCCTTTAGGGTGCCTTGAAAATAGGAAAATTTGTTCAATCTAGGGTGTTGCTGGGTATCAGGAAACATGGTAAAGTGCAAGATAGCTTGCTGAAATGCCTTTGTGGACAATATATGATGCAGTGCCTCACAGGGTTGCTTTATGTGCTAAAAGTGTGATAAAGTGCCTTATAGGGAGCCCTTACCTTTGGAGTATACATGATGTAGCGGCCTATAAGATTGCTCACTGTGCTGCAAATGTGATAAAGTGCCTTATAGGGAGCCCTTACCTTTGGAGTATACTTGATAAAGTGCCCTATAGTGTGCCTTACTGTAGAAAATACATTATGCAGTGCCCTTTAGGATTGTTCTATGTGCCAGAAATGTGATGATATGCCCTCTGGGATACCCATACTGTGGAGAATACATGACATAATGCCTTATATGGTTGTCTAATGAACAAGAAATGTGATAATGTGCCCTCTATGGTGCCCTTAATGTAGGGAATGCATGAAGATTTGTTCTATCTGTTATAAATGGAATAAAGTGCCGTGTAGGTTTATCATACTGTGAAGATATGATGTTTGAGTACATGACACAGTGCTCTTTGGGTCTTTATTTTTTCCCCTTCCCCAGTATACGGTGTTCACCATTTTCCCCCTGAATGACTATCTTCTCACACACATCTTCCTGTTATCGGACACATGAAATTTGAGTCACTTTGTTCCTCCAGTGCGAGCTGTCATCAGCCATGTTGAAGTAAGAGCCAGAGACAGAAACAAATGTGTTTAAGAGCTCAGTGATGCCCCTGCAACACAACGACACCCGAGGACACAGAGACTTTTACACAGAGCGTTAAAAGGCTGAGCTTGGAAAAGTAATGTGGAGATAAATCTGTCAGTACAATCTGGCACCAAGAGGAGAATAGTACAATAGGAAAAAGGAGCTGGAGTTTGAGAAGTAAGTTCAGGATAATGCACAGAAAGATACAAAGCTGTCAAGGATGAAGCAAAGACAAAAAGTCTTACATTTTGCATGATGGAAGACTCTGGAAGCCAAAGTATTTTATGTCATTTTGGCATTTGTATATCATTTAATGTAACTAGAGATGGATAAACGTTCCATGCTATTTTCCTCCTTCCGCCTTTAATGTACTGTAAAATATACACACATTTCTTACTTAATACTTACAGGGGTGTTTACTGAATAATCTACGGTGGGTTAATATCAAATAAATAATTGGTTCGTTAATTCATTCATTCATTCATTAACTGATCAGTCTAGGAAGGAAGGAAAGGAAGGCAGGCAAGAAGGAAAGGAAAGGAAGGCAAGAAGGAAAGGAAAGGATGGGTGATTAGATGTATGGATACACAGACCTGATCAGATACAGTGAGTTATAAGTAATTTAAGTCAAACCATAAACTGCACTGAAAAAAATTATAAACACAACGCTTTTGCTTTTGCCCCCATTTTTCTCCACCTCACAGGTGTCACATCATGGTGCTGATTAGACAGCATGATTATTGCACAGGTGTGCTTTAGGCTGGTCACATTATAAGGTGACTCTCAAATGTGCAGTTTTACTGTATTGGGGGTCCGGGGGGGGGTCCGAAAACCAGTTAGTATCTGGTGTGACCACCATTCGCCTCACGCAGTGCAACACATCTCCATCGCATAGAGTTGATCAGGTTATTGACTGTGGCCTGTGGAATGTTGGTCCATTCCTCTTCAATGTTCAATGAGAAGTTGCTGGATGTTGGCAGGAACTAGAACACACTGTTGTATTCAATAAAATGCACTAATGTTTGTTGTCTATAACATACGCCTACCCATATCATAACCCCACCGTCACCACCTCTCCAGACCTCTCCAAAGTGCCAGACAACATCGAATGTGAGCATTTGCCCACTGAAGTCAGTTATGATGACGGACTGCAGTCAGGTCGAGACCCCAATGAGGACTATGAGCATACAGATGAGCTTCCCTGAGACGGTTTCTGACACTTTGTGCAAAACCTCTTTGGTTATGCAAACCGATTGTAGCAGCAGTTGTCCGGGTGGCTGGTTTCAGACGATCTTGGAGGTGAAGATGCTGGATGTGGAGGTCCTAGGCTGGATGTACTGCCAAATTCTCTGAATCACCATTGGAGACGGCTTATGGTAGAGAAATGAACATTCAATTCACGGCCAACAGCTCCGGTGGACATTCCTGCAGTCAGCATGCTAATTGCAAGCTCCCTCAAAACTTGCGACATCTGTGGCATTGTGCTGTGTGATAAAAACTTTTAGAGTGTCCTTATACTGTGACCAGCCTAAAGCACACCTGTGCAATAATCATGCTGTCTAATCAGCACCATGATGTGACACCTGCGAGGTGGATGGATTATCTCAGCAAAGGAGAAGTGCTCACTAACACAGGTTTAGACAGATTTGTGAACAATATTTGAGAGAAATAAGCCTTTTGTGTACATGGAAAAAGTCTTAGATCTTTCAGTTCAGCTCATGAAAAATGGGGGCAAAAACAAAATTGTTGTGTTTATAATTTTGTTCAGTGTAATTAAAAGACTAATAAATGAAATAACAACATTGTTTAAATGTTTATTTATTTGCTAGTCAGTTATATGAATTTATTAGCAAATGAATTAAATAAATAAATAAATAAACAAATTAGGCCAAAGGTTAAAAAAAGTTAGTTTTTGTGTTTGTGTGTGTGTTTGTGTGTGTGTTAAACTATACAGTCGTATGCAAAGTTTTATGAACCCCTGACAATTTCCATGATTTTCATTTATAAATATTTGGGTGTTTGGTTCAGAAATTTCATTTCAGCATGAAATTTGAGCATCCCAAGAGAAAAATCACATCAATATTTAGTGGAGCCTCCTTTGGCAGAAATAACAGCCTCTAGACGCTTCCTATAGCCTGTAATGAGTGTCTGGATTCTGGATGAATGTATTTTGGACCATTCGTCCTTACAGAACATCTCCAGTTCAGTAAGGTTTGACGGTTGCAGAGCATAGACAGCCCAATTCAAAGACAGCCCAATTCACCTCACAGATGTTAATGATATTCAGGTCTGGGGACTGGGATGGCAGAACATTCCAGAACATTGTACTCGTTCCTCTGCATAAATGCCCAAGTAGATTTTGAGCAGTGTTTTGGGTCGTTGTTAAAATATCCAGCCCCGGCGTTACTTCAACTTTGTGACTGATTCCTCAACATTATGCTCAAGAATCTGCTGATATTGAATGGACTCTCAACTTTAACCAGATTCCCAGTACCGGCACTGGCCACACAACCTCCACTAAATTTTACTGTGGGTAGCAAGTGTTTTTCTTGGAACGCTGTGTTCTTTTGCCCCCATGCATAACGCCCCTTGTTATGACCAAATAACTCCATCTTTGTGTCATCACTCCACAACACCTTATTCTAAAATGAAGCTGGCTTGTCCAAATGTGCGTTTGCAGACCTCGAGCGACTCCGTTTGTGGCGTGTGTGCAGAAAAGGCTTCTTTCGCATCACTCTCCCGTACAGCTTCACCTTGTGCAAAGTGCGCTGAATTGTTGAACGATGCACAGTAACACCAGAGACTCTCCAATATTTTGCATGGCCTGCCACTTCTAGCCTTAACAAAAACTCTTGCATGTGTGGTCTTCCATTTCCTCACTATGTTCCTCACAGTAGACACTGACAGCTTATATCTCTGCGATAACGTTTTGTAGCCTTCCCCTAAACCATGTTGAATGTTGAACAATCTTTGTTTTCAGGTCATTTGAGAGTTGTTTTGAGACCTCCATGTTGCCACTCTTCAGAGGAGAGTCAAAGAGAACAACAACTTGTAATTGGACTTAAACCCCTTTTCTCATGATTGGATGCACCTGTCTATGAAGGCTAAGGCTTAATGAGCCACCAAACCAATTGTGTGTTCCAATTAATCAGTGCTAAGTAGTTACAGATATTCAAATCAACAAAATGGCAAGGGTGCCCAAATTTATGCACCTGTCTAATTTTGTTTTGATGCATATTGCACATTTTCAGTTAATCCAATAAACCTCATTTCACTCATTTTCACTATTTGCTAGATCAAAATGAAATTGCTGATCTGAACACCCAAATATTTATACATGAAAATCATGGAAATTGTCAGGGGTTCCTAAACTTTTGGATATGACTGTAGATAGAGGGTAATAACGACTCATTCTATCTCTGTTCCATCAGGAGGTGGTAAACATCTGCACAGTGTGATGCCTGGGAAAAGCCATTTTTTTCTTTTACATTTTCCTCCTTTGAGATTGATTCATTCACTCACTCATTTTCTACCGCTTATCCGAATTACCTCGGGTCACGGGGAGCCTGTGCCTATCTCAGGCGTCATCGGGCATCAAGGCAGGATACACCCTGGACGGAGTGCCAACCCATCGCAGGGCACACACACACACTCTCATTCACTCACGCAATCACACACTACGGACAATTTTCCAGAGATGCCAATCAACCTACCATGCATGTCTTTGGACCGGGGGAGGAAACCGGAGTACCCGGAGGAAACCCCCGAGGCACGGGGAGAACATGCAAACTCCACACACAATGCGGAGGCGGGAATCGAACCCCCAACCCTGGAGGTGTGAGGCGAATGTGCTACTGTAACCACTAAGCCACCGAGACCCCCCTAGCTAAACATGTTTAAGCTAAATTACAAATGCTCTGATATCATTCTTAGACTCTTTATGAATACGAGCCGTGAAGGCTAAATAAATCGCTCTGACACTGTGGTATTGCCACAACTGAGGATTTTGAAACAATAATAAAGAGCAGATGTTTTCACAAAGCAACAGTAACAGTAACCCCAGGATGGGGTTCATAAAAAAGTAATAAAGTTACTAATAAAGTTCCTTCGATAAAATGTAATAGCTTCAATTAGTGTATATTACCACCATTACAGAAGAAAGTGTCATAGGTAGTTAGAGAAAATGTTAGTGGAGTTTTCAGGAGACAGTTTTTTATTATACAGTACTTGTCATGATGGTTTGGACAATCACCTGCCGGAACGCTGCCTGGTGTTTGTTTATGTCTTGTGGCATGTGCTTTTGTTTATATTCTGCGTTTTTTTTGTGTATTTGCCCCATCTGATCTTTCTATTTCACTAATTATCTCCCTATTTACTGTATACCTGTTGTCTTGTGTGTATTTTTTTATCCTTGGTGGTATGTGTCATTTGTTACCTGGTGTTCTCCATTTTTGGATTTCTTCTATATATCTTCTTCTATCTTCCTTCTATTTCCAATACCTGGTCTACCAAGCTGCCACTGCTAGGGCTCCTGAGCAAGGCCCTTAACCCTCAGTTGCTCAGTTACAAAAAAAATGTAAGTCACTCTTGTAAACGGTATCTGACAAATGCAGGGGTATAAACAGAAATCCAGAGGCAGATTTTTTACAGGAGGTTAGCAAAAACTCCCTGAGAAGAAAGAAAGAAGAAGTTAAGATGAGTCGGCCATGACGCAGCACACATGGAAGGTTGAGGGCCTTTTTCAAGAGCCCAACAAGGGCAATTTGGTGGTGCTGTGACCCGAGACTTTCCAGTAAGAGTCCCGAGTCTTAACCATTTGCATCACCACTGCTCATGTGGATGAACTCTTAAGAAGAAGAAGAAGCTTAAGAGGAAGCAAGCTCTTAATAGATGACAACAGATAATGGGATTTTGGGTCAGTCATTAGATTTTACAGCTGTAGAAGAGTAAATAGTGATCATTTCAGCACCAACAGCAAACAACACAGAGATATTTGAATTAAGAGTTTTCACAAATAATGAATCTCATGGTTGATTATATACTGTAGCAATGGTGAGACTACAGCATTAACTGTTTGGGGAATAGTTGGAGAATCCAAAACAGCAGAAGGTCAGTCACAATTGCAGATGTTAAGCATCGTAAGCAGAGAGAAAGTGTGAAAGAGAAATCAAATGCACATATCAGTAGAGTGAGAATGTGCTATGATTTCATCAGCTCCAGAATGAAATGGGAGAAAATCCCTTGTTATTTATATCATACATAATTCATGATGCCTTGGACTGATTGTACTTTGATTCCAAAGCCTTGACCATAAGATCAGATTCAGATTAAAGCAACAAATCACTTCACTTCTTGCATGTTTGTTTTTGGAATAATAAAGAAAATACGGATCAAAATTACATTGTGGACAATGCAATGACAAGACATTTATCTATCTGAAGTTCCCAAGTGGTGAAACGAAAGTATTTGTCCCCAACAATCATGAGCTCAAATTCCAAATAGTTGATTACAAATAAATCTTTTATATGAACGGATGAAATGGCAGAATGTGTAGAATCCATAAATGGTTCTTTATTAAACGCCAGCATTAAACCCAAAACGTGATCCAAATTCTGTCAGTGCAACTGGCTTATAATTCAAAGACAGAACAGAGTCCACGATGCAAACTAAACTAAAACGCAAGGCAAAAACAGGAAACTGGGAGCAGGCAGAATATCGTCGCTGTCGGGCGGAATCCTCGTATCTCCAAAACCATCATTTTTCAGGAAATTAAAAAAAAACACCGTATTATTTCGAGTTATTAAACATTGTATCGTTAAAGTTGTTATTATACCTTATATTGCTATCATACTGTTGTGTACCAACACTAACACAACATTTTCCCAAAGTCACGTTTTATCGGAGATACAAGCTTTATGACTTGGGAGCAGGGAGATACAAGATTATGCTGTCATTGATAAGAAGGGTACGGACACGGACGTCGCTGCTGCCAGCGGTGTTCAGTAAAGTCTGCGGTCACGTTGAGCCTTTTGACAAGACACAAGACTTCAATAGTTAACCAAAGTTAATGACTGTAGTTACATACATCTTCCTAAACTCTATTTTAAAGGTTTAAGAACTATAGAAATATGACGTGAAGCTCTCCCGCGGAGTGAGGAAGAGGTGGACAGTTGAAGTGTCCAATGGAGTTATGAGATTTGCGCTCAAGCTATTTTCAAGACTTTAGATTGGTTAATAACTTGTAAAAATAACAGACCCACGTGGGGACTGACCAATAGCATCGATATGTGAAAAAATATGAAATTGACAAAATTTGGACATACGAGGTTTCCGCCCGACAGCGACGGTATGAAAACCGGTATAATCCGTCAATGAGGCAAATGAAACAAAACAACAAAACAAAACAAAAGCGAAAATCGACAGAAACAATGGTCAAGATCGAGGCAATGCAAAGGAAACACCAAGTCAGCGTGAGAATGTTTAAAAATGCTAAAAAAGTGCTCCTTAACCCGGAAGTCTGTTCAGTACTCAGGTGACGACTCCGTCTGTTGAGGCGGACAGGGTATTGCAGTGGGAACTGTTATAACAACTCATACTCGTTCATGCTCTTGTACTGACTCATATTTTTCATTCACCGAAGTCCTATTCGTGTAAAAACACGTGATTGCTGTGACAGGTTTTCTTGACTGCAGTAGAGTGTGGGCTGTGAAAGATCAGGTCTTGGTGTTGAGTCGGAACGAGAGCGGAACCGATGCTGTACTGTACAAACTAGATGCTGACTCGCTGATGTTGGTTCACCTGATACATGTATGTCGTTCATTCAGTTTTTGGTGAATAGAATGAAAAGATTTGAGAATTGAACTGAGTAAATATTTAATACCATTAATGAAGCCACAGCCTAGGGTGCTGGGTGGGAGGGCCATACTCAGTTCCTGCTGTAAATCATAGCAGGACTGGAAACTGTGTAAGCCCAAAGCTTCTACTTCTTCTTCTTCTTCTTCTTCTTCTTCTTCTTCTTCTCCTTCTTCTTCTCCTTCTTCTTCCTTAGTGTAGTAAGCATATCAGACAGCTCAACCACATGACCAAAAGCGTCTTGATGCCATAAGAAAGATAAACATTGTAAATGTAGTTCATAATGTAGCTATTAAGATACATGACATTGCATCTTCAAGGTAATACATATAATATAACTTCTGTTGTCCTTTAAGGACTTTAATATCCAAATATCTGCTTTAAATATTTTTGGTAAATCTTCTTCTTTCTGCTTACTAATATACTCACTCTTCTCCTACCAATATACTCACTCTCCCTCCTCTGAACATGTCCAAACCCTCTTAATCTGGTCTCCCTAACTTTGTCCCCCAAACGTCCAACATGAGCTGTCCCTCTGTGTACTCGTTCCTAATCCTGTCCAATCTCATCACTCCCAAAGAACCTCAATGTCTTCAGCTCGGCTACCTCTAGCTCTGACTCCTGTCTCTTCTTCAGTGACACTGTCTCTAAACCATACAGCATGGCCGGTCTCACCAAAGTCCTGTACACCTTCCCCTATTCTTATGTTAAAATGTGAAGTTTATAATTACTTTTCTTTTATCTACCTTATTTGTAAAAAAAAAAATAAAAGTTCCTGTTTAGTCACTTCCTGTTAGTGCTCAGTTCTCCATAAAAGCAATGAGACAGACATGGTGTGCTCTCTATAATAATCCATCGCATCCACTAAAAAAGCATCATAGAGGCAACGCCGTAAGTTATTTAATATGACATTGGACATGTTAAAGATTATATATTAGTGATGATTTGTTAAAAAAGTGATGTTTTATAAGTTGCTAAAAATGGTTGTTTACCATTTTGTCCAAGCTTCCAGCGATGCTAATAGCTAATAGTAGTTTGTGTTTGTTAGTCATTTATAATGCAATGTTAGCCAAGACACCGGACACTGAATATTGTTGTATTGTTTTATTACAGTTTTCACCACAAATGTTAATGAGAAAGAGTGACAGTAAATGACCAATCTTACCACGACTCAGTCTTCATTGGTTACGGTTTAACTTGGTGTTTAACAAAGATGGGGGACTCGAGTCATATGACTTGACTCGAGTCGGACTTAAGTCGCAATTTTGAGACTTGAGACTTGCTTGACAAATATTAAAAAAAGACTCGACTTGACTTTGACTTGACATTCATGACTTGAGACTTGACTCGGACTTGAGTTAAATGACGCGAAATAACTTTTTTGGTTTTTTTTTGTCTATTTTGTTTTTAAATCTGTTTTTAAACGCACGCAAAAGCGTAATCTAACCACGTGACGCAGCAGTCAATCAGAGGGATAAACTAATAAACCTTAACAGACGTGACGAAACATGGAAGGGGCCACACCAAAAATACATAAGTTCGGGTACCGGGATTTAAAATACAAAAGTTCGGGTACCGGGATTTTGTGCAAGATGAGAAGAGAAGAACAGCAGAATGCGACCACATCGCTCACAATTGAATGACAAATTTCTAACAAATAAAATTTTTTGCAAGCGCAATGTAGTGTAAATGGTTGGTCACTGTTTCTGTGGAAATGTCAGCTTTTTTGCAATAGCACTTATAATTGGTCTTCAGTGTTAGGCTTTGAGTGAAAAGCGTATTGATCGTTTATGGGGATGCACATATATATAAAAAACAGCCATATTCTTGTCTCGCATGCACACACACACACACACACACACACACACATTCAATTTAAAGGGATAGTTCACCCAAAAATAAAAAGAATCTTTTATAATTTTCTCACCCTCATTTTTATTGAATCTTGTGGGATTCAATAATTTAAGTTTTTTGATTGACGTGATTGATTGTTGTTGTTATTCTGTTGTTAAGAAGGAAGTATCTAATTTAAGGATGTTCTCATGTCCCATTAAAAGGGAATGCCTGTACATCCGACTTGAACAAACTACAAGACAGCTTCACCTGCCTGTAATAGTGGTGCCTCTCTCCCAGATGTGCTGAATGACCTCTGTGCTGGGCTTGAGGTGCAGAACAGTGTATCGGCAAGGAGAACTCTATGCAAAGTTAACCCACGGAAGGCTGCTGGACCGGACAACATTCCTGGCAGGGTGCTCAGGGAATGCACAGAACATCTAACGAATGTCTTCACTGACATCTTTCAACATTTTCCTGAACAGTGCTGTTGTTCCTACGTGCCACAAGACAACCACCATTGTCCATGTCCCAAAGAAGTCTACAGAGTCCTGCCTCAATGATTATCGTCCCATCGCACTCACACCCATCATTATAAAGTGCTTCGATAAGCTTGTAATGAGGCAGACCCAGTTACCACCCTCACTGAACCCCCCCTACAGTTCGCATATCGTCCAAACGGCTCCATGGACACTGCCATTGCACTGGCCCTTCATTTAGCCCTCACCCATCTGGACAATAAAGACACTTACATACAAATGCTGTTCATAGGCTTTAGTTAAGCATTCAACACAATGGGGGAAGTCGTGGCCTAATGGTTAGAGAGTCTGACCCCTAACCCTAAGGTTGTGGGTTCGAGTCTTGGGCCGGCCACGACTGAGATGCCCTTGAGCAAGGCACCGAACCCTGGCAACTGCTCCCCGGTGTGTGTTCACAGTGTGTGTGTGTGTGTGTATGTTCACTGCTGTGTGCGCACTTTGGATGGGTTAAATGCAGAGAACAGAGAACAGTCACCATACTTAGCCATACGTCATGTCACTTTCAATCATCCCTCAGCACCTGATTGAGAATCTGAGCCTGCTGGGACTGAACACTTCTCTCTGCAACTGGATCCTGGACTTCCTGACTGGGAGACCTCAGTAGGCCTCACCACCACACTGAGCACTGGAGCCCCTCAAGGATGCATGCTCAGCCCACTGCTGTTCACCTTGCTGACTCACGACTGTGCAGCAACAGACAGATCGAACCATAACAAGTTCGCCGATGACACGACCGTGGTCGGTCTCATCAGCAAGAATGATGAGTCAGCATACAGAGAGGAGGTGCAACAGCTAACTACCTGGTGTAGATTCAACAACCTGTCTCTAAGTGTTGATAAAACTAAAGAGATGGTTGTTGACTTCAGCAGAGCACAGAACAACCACTCTCTGCTGAACATCGACGTATCATCTGTAGAGCTCGTCAAGAGCACCAAATATCTTGTTCATCTAGCAGAGAACTTCACCTGGTCACTCAACACCAGCTCCATCACCAAGAAAGCCCAGCAGTGTCTCTAATTCTTATGAAGGCTGAGAAAAGCCCATCTCCCTCCCTCATTCTGACTACATTTTACAGAGGAAATATTAAGAGCATTATGAGCAGCTGCATCACTGTCTGGTTTGGGAACTGCACCAACTCAGATCGCAAGACCCTGCAGTGGATAGTGAGAACAGCTGAGAAGATCATTGGAATCTCTTTTCCCTCTATCATGGACATTTACACCACACACTGCATCCGCAAAGCCAACAGCATTGTGGATGACCCCACACACCCCTCACACACAATCTTCACCCCACACACCCCTCACACACACTCTTCACCCTCCTGCCACCTGAATAAAGGTACCATTCGGGCCTTACGACCAGTTTGTGCAACATTTTTTCACAAGCCATCAGACTCTTTGCACACGCTGTCTCACATTTCAGCTGTTTTGCACAATACTTGACAATAGCTCATGCAACTGCTGCTATAATACTGTGTTCATTTCAGTATTTCTGCACACGCAATATTGATTGAACATACAGTATTTACACTGGTTGGTGCTACTTTTGTTTACTGTCTTTTGTTTGCTGTCTTTTGTGTATTGTCTTGTATTTTTACTGTCTTTTTGTCTTGTCCTGCACTGTTTGCACCAGGTTGCACAGATGCTCTTTATGTATCTAGGACTACTTACTAAGTCCTTAGCTCTGTCTTTGTTTTATGTAGCATCCTGGAGAAACGTTGTCTCATTTCACTGTGTACTTTAACAGCTATATATGGTTGAAATGACAATAAAAGCTTCTTGCCTTGACTTGATTACTGTGGATTAAACCACTTGGAGACAAACACACCATCTTTCGACCGCCATTGCAGCAGTCGGCTTTATGGTCGGATCTTTATCAGTGAACATTTGAAGACTTCAGCAGGAAGGAACTAGTGTTTATTCTGTAATTAACTCAGAAATGACTCTGACCTGTTAGTTTCTCAGGAGCTCCTGGTCACACAATTCCACTCTACTATAAACTGTTGTAGAAAGGACATTATTTACATTGACATTATTTACATCGATATTATTTCCTGTCCAGAGTCTAATTGAGGATGAGGTTCACTTCTGAGTCTGGTTCATCTCAAGGTTTGTTCCTCATATCATTTCAGGGAGTTTTTTCTCATCACTGTCACCTCAGGATTGCTCATAAGGGATACATGTTAAAGATAAATAGTAATTTAATTGAAACTTACGAGCGTGTTACGAATAAATTTAATTGAAATTCATAGTTGATTAGTGATGATGTATGTCATTATGACTCCACCCACTCCTTCTGATTGGTGATATGAGAATCAATCATATCTTGCCATTAGATACGTCCGTCATGGAACGTTTTTACACATCCGTGTCTCCAGCTTTAACTTTGTGGGTTTAGAAAAACAGCGACACTAACAGCGACGGCCTTTTTTTGTTTTCAATCTTAATGACTTGCTATGCCACTTGTTTACCTACCCTCCAGTTTTATGTCCTTTTACCCTTACTTCAAAGTAGCAAGAGGAAATTAAACCTGGTGTAAAGTCTATTCATTAAATTCTGGTGAATATGAGATAGAGCTGATGCTCATTAGTGCAGGTTCAGTGGCTCGGCAGAAGAAAAGCGTAGATACCTAACCGAGAAACTTTTCTTTCATTCATCTTTTGTTATGCCTGCTAAGAAAAATAATTTGACCTTACATGGTCACCAACATTTATTCATTCTGTGTATATGTGAGCGTGAGGAAATGTGCATCAGAGGCTCTTATACCTCTTTGATGTTACTCCCAGGCTTCCTGGTCTGAGCTTTGAGAGAAAGAAATGCTGAGAATGTGAGAAACTGTTTGTGTGTGTGGGTGTGAGAGAGGAACCTAAAACTGCCAGAAAAATAACTGAAACGTGAAACTATGAAGGGGGCACGGTGGCTTAGTGGTTAGCACGTTCGCCTCACACCTCCAGGGTTGGGGGTTCGATTCCCGCCTCCGCCTTGTGTGTGTGGAGTTTGCATGTTCTCCCCATGCCTCGGGGGTTTCCTCCGGGTACTCCGGTTTCCTCCCCCGGGCCAAAGACATGCATGGTAGGTTGATTGGCATCTCTGGAAAATTGTCCGTAGTGTGTGATTGCGTGAGTGAATGAGAGTGTGTGTGTGCCCTGCGATGGGTTGGCACTCCATCCAGGGTGTATCCTGCCTTGATGCCCGATGACGGCCTGAGATAGGCACAGGCTCCCCGTGACCCGAGGTAGTTCGGATAAGCGGTAGAAAATGAATGAATGAATGGATATTTGGGTGTTTGGATTAGCAATTTCATTTTGATCTATCAAATAACTGAAGGACACTTCAGTAATGAAATGAGGTTTATTGGATTAACAGAAAATGTGCAATATGCATCAAAACGAAATTAGACAGGTGCATAAATTTGGGCACCCTTGCCATTTTGTTGATTTGAATACCTGTAACTACTTAGCAATGATTAATTGGAACACACAATTGGTGGATTTAAGGCCAATTACAAGTTGTTGTACTCTTTGACTCTTCTCTAAAGAGTGGCAACATGGAGGCCTCAAAACAACTCTCAAATGACCTGAAAACAAAGATTGTTCAACATTCAACATGGTTTAGGGGAAGGCTACAAAACATTATCGCAGAGATATAAGCTGTCAGTGTCCACTGTGAGGAACATAGTGAGGAAATGGAAGACCACAGGCACAGTTCTTGTTAAGACCAGAAGTGGCAGGCCATGCAAAATATTGGAGAGTCTCTGGTGTCAACAATTCAGCGCACTTTGCACAAGGTGAAGCTGTACGGGAGAGTGATGCGAAAGAAGCCTTTTCTGCACACACGCCACAAACGGAGTCGCTCGAGGTCTGCAAACGCACATTTGGACAAGCCAGCTTCATTTTGGAATAAGGTGTTGTGGAGTGATGACACAAAGATTGAGTTATTTGGTCATAACAAGGGGCGTTATGCATGGGGGCAAAAGAACACAACGTTCCAAGAAAAACACTTGCTAGTTTTTGTTAAAGCCAGAAGTGGCAGGCCACGTAAAATATTGGCTATAGGAAAAGTCTAGAGGCTGTTATTTCTGCTAAAGGAGGCTCTACTAAATATTGATGTGATTTTTCTGTTGGGGTGTCCAAATTTATGCACCTGTCTAATTTCGTTTTGATGCATATTGCGTATTTTCTGTTAATTCAAAAAAACCTCATTTTACTACTGAAATATTACTGAAGTGTCCTTCAGTTATTTGACAGATCAAAATGAATTTGCTGAACCAAACACTAAAATATTTATAAATGAAAATCATGGAAATTGTCAGGGGTTCCTAAACTTTTGCATACGAATGTACATAAATGCAGGGGTTGGCATAAATGCAGACGAGCCACCTACTTTGCGCTACATGCAACAAAGCAGACAGCCAGCTCCATAGGCAGTTCAATGGCTGCACTGATTGCCCCAGAGAGGCAGCTGTTGCTCAATTTGACGGGTATTAAATATAAGAATAAGTTATTTCTCCTGGATGCCCTGATTTCACCTCAGGGCTTGTTCGCCGATGCAGTGATTACTGTTGTCGACAGGCACCAGGAGGTGAAACACCAGTCGGCAACGTTCAAGGAGTTTCTACCTCACCGCGGTGAGCAGCCTGGGCCATCTTTCAATCCTTTCCTAGCTCACTCAGAGCAGTAAAATGGGTTAGTGTGGTGGCCCGTGCCCCCTGTCTAAGACTAGGGAGGCCGGTCAGCGTGCCCAGGCCCAGACTCGTCGGGTGAGAGGGTACCTTAGGTCCATCATCTCGGCCAGGCGGGCTAAGAAGAGTCCTGATGCTTGAGGGAATGCTGTTCATGAAAGTGACTCCTATCTTTCTGGGGGTAGTTTGGGACTCCACCACAATGCTGGCACATCTGTCTCCCGCTTGGGTGGCTTCCATCTTGTCAGCAGTGAAAGCTATTACGCTAGGCAGATGCCTCACTGTCGCCGAGGCGCAGCAGGTGCTTGGCCTCATGTCTGCAGCAGCCAACATTATCCCTTTGGGTCTGCTTCACATGAGGCCATTCCAGCTCTGGGGGTGCAGGCTTTCATCCTCGCATATATCCCTTCAGCTTTATAAGTGTTTCTACCCTTCTTATGTGGAGAAGACCACGGTTCCTGGCCTTGTGTTCCACTCTAGGGGCATGTCACTGTTGCAGGACTCTTTCGATGCCTTGCTTTCGATGCCTTGCTTTCGACCCACTGCCCACTGTGGTTTTCCTACTTCAAACCCAGTTCTGCTCTCTGAGATGCTAAAAAGCAGCTCAAATTTATCTAAAACACTAAAATTTAGTGTAAGAGTATCAACATAAAGGGGGCACGGTGGCTTAGTGGTTAGCACGTTTGCCTCACGCCTCCAGGGTCGGGGTTCGATTCCCGCCTCCATCTTGTGTGTGTGGTGTTTGGAGTTTGCATGTTATCCCTGTGCCTTGGGGGTTTCCTCCGGGTACTCCGGTTTCCTCCCCCGGTCCAAAGACATGCATGGTAGGTTGATTGGCATCTCTGGAAAATTGTCCCTAGTGTGTGATTGTGTGAGTGAATGAGAGTGTGTGTGCGCCCTGCGATGGGTTGGCACTCCGTCCAGGGTGTATCCTGCCTTGATGCCCAATGACGTCTGAGATAGGCACAGGCACCCCGTGACCCGAGGTAGTTCGGATAAGCAGTAGAAGATGAATGAATGAATGAAAAAGTATCAACATAAGCACAAACGTGTCTAAAACACACAAAGAGTCCTGACTCATTTTAGATCAGACCTACGGAGATAAACTCCTACATTAGTCTATATTGATTGAAAATGTCCCACGAGTCCAATAGGTCTGTGATCTGACTGGACCACTTTGGCACATTCCATAAGCTGAACCAAATCAAATGAAACAGCAAAAGGGAAATTAACTCTTCTTAGATTTTCCCAAAAAGCATCTACACAACTTGGTGCTACCACCACCATTATTACTAATGGTAATAATTGACAATGGGTTGCTACCAAACCTTGCCCTTTGTAGCATTCATTCATTCATTTTCTACCGCTTATTCGTACTACCTCGGGTCACGGGGAGCCTGTGCCTATCTCAGGCGTCATCGGGCATCAAGGCAGGATACACCCTGGATGGAGTGCCAACCCATCACAGGGCGTGCACACACACTCTCATTCAATCACACACTATGGACAATTTTCCAGAGATGCCAATCAACCTACCATGCATGTCTTTGGACCGGGGGAGGAAACCGGAGTACCCGGAGGAAACCCCCGAGGCACGGGGCACAAGGCGGAGGCGGGAATCGAACCCCCAACAAAGAATTGTGTTTGTGTCATATTTCTTTATGACATCTGATGGTAGGCATTTTACAGTAATGGTGGTCAGTTATTTAATTTTCAGTTCTAGGTTATAAGACTATGAAATATTAAATCGTAAATAATAATGAAACAGAAGACTCAGTTTCATAAGCAGCTCTGAGCATTAATTGGTACCACTTAATAATCAACAGCTAATATTGTTTGGTATAATCTTTAATGTCTCTTGAGTAGAAGTGCAAAGTACTGCAGATGCTGACAGAAGGTTATTCAAAATGTTGGACATGTTTGTGTCTCGGCTCGTTAATGCTGTAAAGGTGCCAGTAGCCTCAGCCTCTGACCTCAATACCCCAGTCGCAGTGGTGTTGATGAAAAGATGTGTATGCGGTGTGTATCTCTACGCGGACGAGGTGTACCAAGGACAGACAGAAAAATATTTTCATCTCAGTCTTGTATTGAAAAGAAAAAAAAAACGTTTAAAACGTACAGAATATTTGTAGCAGTTTTTATATGATGAAAATTAAATCACAGTCGTATGTAATAAATAATATTCTCCTCAGTTTTAAACATACCGAGCTGATTTCAAGGGTAATTGAGTAGGTCAAAAGTTTATAAAATGAGTGTCATTTGTATTAACCCCTTTGTCGGAGTGAAATAATGTTTGGTTGAAGATAATTAGTAAAATAGAGTTGACCTGTATGTAATGGTAACATTTTGCAGACAACGCTGGAAGCAGGGATCGAACCAGAATTTCCGCCGTTGGCTTGATGGCACACATTAAGCAGATCAGACCCATTTACTGGATTCAGTGCATGCACTGTTTTTGTTTAATACATGAGGACTAGCACAAGTTACATGAAACGTAACAAAGACAAATAGTAACTGTGACATGGAAACCTTAATTACTTAAACAAAATATAACTGGCGTAATAACCTGGAAAATACAGCATCCAGCCTTGCGGCTCACACACAACCTTACATCGCAATATTGCAAATTATGACTGACAATCAATATATATACTGTAGAGCAGTGCAACAAGGAACCGGTGAGAAAACACATTAGGAAAGGGTGAGCACCGCCCACAAGGGAGTAACATGGTGAATACATGAATCACTGATCTGGCAAGGAACTACACCTGACATTGTCACATGATCTCATGTTCCTTAACGAACCAAGAGTATGAACAAATAACATCATGAAAACCTAAGAGCTCTCAAAACATCTCCAGATCATTCATTCACTCACTCATTTTCTACCTCTTATCCGAACTACCTCGGGTCACGGGGAGCCTGTGCCTATCTCAGGCGTCATCGGGCATCAAGGCAGGATACACCCTGGACGGAGTGCCGACCCATCGCAGGGCACACACACACACACACGCACACACACTCTCATTCACTCACGCAATCACACACTAGGGACAATTTTCCAGAGATGCCAATCAACCTACCATGCATGTCTTTGGACCGGGGGAGGAAACCGGAGTACCCGGAGGAAACCCCCGAGGCACGGGGAGAACATGCAAACTCCACACACACAAGGCGGAGATGGGAATCGAACCCCCAACCCTGGAGGTGTGAGGCTAACGTGCTAACCACTAAGCAACCGTGTTTTTTGGTTGATGGATTTATGCCTCAAACTTTTGCTCAACACTTAATGTTGCTGTGAGAGAACTTTTCTTAAGAGAACAATTTATTCATTTTTTTCTACACTTCTTTGACAAATTTATTCAAGAAAAACTATTCTTAGAATCTTTATGTACCTGTGCAAAGGTAAACCTATCCAGAGAAGCAAACTTTTCAAGTTTCTTTGTGTTTCTGTCAAACAAATCCACATTATTAGTGTGAAAACATGAACTTCAGCAACATGAAAACCACCACGGGGCTGAAACCTTTGAACGATGCCTGATATGTCTGTGCTGTAAAGACTCAGGACTGTTCAAAGGCTCTCTGCAGGTGGTAAGATAGATATATTGGGATGCCTTTGGTGAAATTCTCTTTTTTCTGGTTCAGAAAATAAGTGGTTTGAATAAAATACCTTGCAATCACCTCTAAAAAGCTTTCAATAATTCCATAGATGACAGAAAATTTGACCTTGATGGACTCTCATAGTTATCCATCTGTCAGTCAAAACCAATTTTTTTGTAGGTGAGTGAACACACACACATACACACACACACACACACACACACACACACACACACACACACACACACACACACACACACACTGCCCTTGCATATGTCTTTACTGTTTAAATATTTAGAGGACACAATTTGCAGAGCACCTGTCCCTTCCTACCATCAGTCTGATAGGAGATTCATCACACAGATTTAATGCTTGGGGCAAAACTCATTTAGACAAAATATCGTTTAATTCAAATAGCTCGATCGAGCAAGAACAAATTCTTCTGCAGCTGTAATAGATCTTTGTTTTGCTAATCTCTTTTTTTTTCTTAAAATGTGACTGCAGTGCGCTACATCTATCTGATGATGCCATGTGAAACGGAATGACAGAGTGTCCTCTCTCTCTCTCTCTCTCTCTCTCTCTTCTCTCTCTCTCGCTCTCTCGCTCTCTCTCTTTCTTTCACTGTTTTCTTCAAGAGTCAGATCCAGAAGGAAAAAAGAAGGTGAAAATCACCCATGCTCTTATCACTAAATCAGAACAAAGACACTCCAGCCTCAAAGTTTAGTCACACAGAAAACCTTTGTCTGGATGAATGGAACTTATGAAGTGGGTTAAATATTAAACTTTGGTGGTTTTTAAGGTAAATCAATCAACAATACAAAAGTATTGTATTTCCTTAGAATTATTTAAAAAACCAAGACTGATCAGAACGGAGAATTCGACAGTGTGTATCAGATGTAATAATGGTTTAACTGGCACTGCAGTAATGGACGTCTGCACCTTGGTTTCTGGTTTTCCCTCCTCGGATATCCCTTTGTATAGGTTTGCCTCGGATATATATATATATATATGTATATATATATATATATATATATATATATATATATATTTATATATATATATATATATATATATATATATATGTATATACAGGGAAATACAGAGTTTAGTCCGTGTTGCAGTGGATTGTCTTGCGCTAAATTCCTGTCCTCAGACGAGCACCAGAACTAGCGGGGGTCAAGATTTTTTTTTCTTTGAGCCCAGTGTTTTGAAGACATTTAGCTCAGAAGACGTGTTGATTCGTTGCGACTCTTCTTGAGGAGAAATATGCCGTGAAGCTCTCCCGCACATGGATGGAGGGCACACACACACTCGCATTCACTCACGCAATCACACACTACGGACAATTTTCCAGAGATGCCAATCAACCTACCATGCATGTCTTTGGCCCGGGGGAGGAAACCGGAGTACCCGGAGGAAACCCCCGAGGCACGGGGAGAACATGCAAACTACACACACACAAGGCGGAGGCGGGAATCGAACCCCCAACCCCGGAGGTGTGAGGCGAACGTGCTAACCACTAAGCCACCATGCCCCCACCGATTAAACTAGGCTTGGGAAAATTCAATAAACAAACAGAGAGCTGAAAAGTATGTAGAAATGGCAACATTAGTCCAGTTCAGCATGTGATTTGACAGCATACAGCTTTTCAGACCAAGCAAGTGGGAACATATAGCAAAGCTTTCGCACACAGAGAGTTAGTGGAATGATTGGTTTCCTGGTTCAGTAACATACTGTGAAGGTGGCAGCAGCCTCAGCTTCTGACCTCAATACCGCAGTCACAGTGATGCTGATGGAAAGATGAATCTGCATCTCTATGTGTATCTCTGTAAGATAAGATACGCTGGATTCAAACAGGAATCTTATTATAAATAGAATGAATGCAAATTAAATGGTGATAGGTACTGTATGTTCTCAGAAATATAAGTTTATAGAATATTCATCCATCCATTCATACATCGGGAACTAACCAGCCGCTGAGGGATTAAATTTCAGTACCTGTTCCAAACCCGGATAAAATGAGAGGGTTTCATCAGGAAAGGAATCTGACATAAAACGTGCCAAATCAAATATGCGGACCAGATGATCCGCCGTGGAGACCTCAAACAGGGAGCAGCCGAAAGAGCAGAAACAGCAAGTAATCTTCTTCTTCTTCTTCTTTCGGCTTTTCCCTTCAGGGGTCACCACAGTGAATCATCTCTCTCCACCTATCCCTATCTTCTGCATCCTCAACACTTGCACCCACTAGCTTCATACCTCATTAATTACATCCATATACCTCCTCTTTGGCCTTCCTCTTTGCCTCCTGCCTGGCAGCTCCATGTCCAACATTCTCCTACCAATATACTCACTCTCCCTCCTCTGAAAATGTCCAAACCATCTTAATCTGGTCAGCCTAACTTTGTCCCCCAAACGTCCAACATGAGCTGTCCCTCTGATGTACTCGTTCCTAATCCTGTCCAATCTTGTCACTCCCAAAGAACCTCAACGTCTTCAGCTCGGCTACCTCTAGCTCTGACTCCTGTCTCTTCTTCAGTGACACTGTCTCTAAACCATACAGCATGGCCGGTCTCACCAACGTCCTGTACACCTTCCCCTTGATTCTCGCTGATATTTTCCTATCACACAGCGTACTGACAATTCGCATGGTTAAATTTGGCAATGTTTTATGCCGGATGCCCTTCCTGACGCAACCCTCTCTATTTATCCGGGCTTGGGACCGGCACAGAAGTCACTGGACTGTGACCACCATGGCTATATTAGAAACAGCAAGTAATATAATAGCTAAATATTTAGCAAAATTATTTACATTTATCATTGTAGTTGTCTTTATTGTCTTTACTGTCAAACACAGATCTGATAAAACAACTTCTTGTCAGATGTCACATACTGTAATTATTTGAAAGAAGTCCATCCGGGTCACATGACCTCAATATAAATACATGTTTCTGGAAAAATCCACAGTATGTTAAATAACTTATTCGAACTAACAGCATCTTGAAGACCAAATAGATATGAAAACTAATCCAAGGTAAAGTTCTAGAGTAATATTAACTACATACATCAAACATTCACACAGACCATCCACTATTTAAATTTATACAAAAGTCCAAAAGTAACCGAAGCAACCAAAAGGGCCAATCATAATGTTCCCTGTGATGCAACCACCACCATGCTTTACTAGGGATGTGGTGCTTCAGTGTGACTTCTGATAGTAACTGATTCCTCCAGAACTAATTCAGGGGTTTCAGTACTTATGTTTAAACGGCTTTTATTTTTTATTAGCAAATAATTTCAAGGATTTTGTCCCACTTCATTATTATGATTATGATTTTTATATAAATATATATTCAAAGATGTAAATCCAAAGTCAGTTTCATTTCTGAGATGAAACACTACAACATGCTCAAGAACTCATGGTGGGTAAAAACTTTTGCAAGGTTTATACTTTCAGAATTCTCCAGTTTCCAAACTTGGATATGAATTATTTTAATACCTCCGATGCATGACCTATTTTGGCTTTTGTCTGTCATATAAGACGTGATTTAATCAGAATATTTTACCTCCTCTCATCATTGAAATGAATTTCAAGTTGTCATCATTGTTCTAGATGAAACCCGTAGAGAGACGGTGATACTAGGAATAGAAAATTCTAGCAGCTCTGAAATTAGCCTGGCTGCTCCTGTTCAAATGGTTACATCAAGTTAATAACAGGGAGGAAAAATGCCCAAATTATTTTTTTTTCACATCTTGCCTCTTCTCTCTCTCTCTCTGTGTGTGTGATGACTGTAATTAACGATGACCTCAGTAAGCGTTATCATGTTGCCCAAAGTGCAATGCTGTGAGAATGCTGTTAGCTGTTATATATTAAAGAGCTGAGATATTTTTGTGCTCAATAGAAAGTTGAATGCGATTTAAATTAAATCAGTGAAATGTCAGAAAGAACAAAATAATATATATATATATATATATATATATATATATATATATATATATATATATATATATATATATATAAATCCCACAGCCGATCGTCTTGTAGATGAAAGGACTGATATGTCCAAGTGCTTTGGGTATTTCTGATAAGAATAAAGTGGATCATAAGTGCAAATAACACTCCAGTTTCCTCCCCCGGACCAAAGACATGCATGGTAGGTTGATTGGCATCTCTGGAAAATTGTCCGTAGTGTGTGATTGCGTAGGTGAATGAGAGTGTGTGTGTGTGTGCCCTGTGATGGGTTGGCACTCCGTCCAGGGTGTATCCTGCCTTGATGCTCGATGACGCCTGAGATGACGCACAGGCTCCCCGTGACCCGAGGTAGTTCAGATAAAGCGGCAAAAAAATGAATGAATGAATGAATGAAGTGCAAATAACTTGTTGGTGAAGCAGCAGGAGGATAAGAAGCAGGAGAAGAGAATCATACTGTAGTGTCATATCAGTCATATGAAAAGTTCTTTTTTTAAGTTCAGTTACAAAATTTTACTTGTTGTAATTTGTACCTGTTCATAAAAGCGTTGTAATTGCACGTAAACAACGAAAAAAGCACTTTGTTTTTACTTATTAAACATAAGAAATCAACAAAAATGCTTATTTGTCTAGTCTCTGACTAGCATGATAGTAAACAGATATTCTGATTAGCATTAGAGTAAAATACATTCTCTCTGACTAGCATGAGAGTAAGAACCATTGTCTTGACTAGCATATGGGTAAAAACACTCTCTGTGACTGGCATGAGAATAAGATTTGCCCTCCCTGACTAGCATGAGAGTAGAAAACATTTTCTCTGACTAGCATTAGATTAAAAAAACATCTCATTCTGTATGACTAGCATGTGAGTAAAATGTCCTGTTTCACTAAAACAAAGGTAAAAACTACACTAAAAATGTAGATATTAGATATAGATAGATATTGTAGATATTGTCACAAAGAAGCTTTACAGAAACATTTTGGATGTAGAGCTGGATTCAGTGCTGAGGAAAAAGTCCTGGAGACAAAATAGAGAAATCTCCACAACCGATCGTCTTGTAGATGAAAGGACTGATATGTTCAAGTGCTTTGGGTATTTCTGATAAGAATAAAGTGGATCATAAGTGCAAATAACTTGTAGGTGAAGCAGCAGGAGGATAAGAAGCAGGAGAAGAGAATCATACTGTAGTGTCATATCAGGCAGGTCCGGGAGGAGAGAAGAACCACAGCAGGGGAAGTGTGAGAGATGGAGAGAGGGAGAGAGGGAGAGAGATAGAGAGAGAGAGAGAGAGAGAGAGAGAGAGACATGGAGAGAGGGAGAGAGAGAGAGAGAGACATGGAGAGGGAGAGAGAGAGAGAGAGAGAGAGAGAGACATGGAGAGAGAGAGAGAGAGAGAGAGAGAGAGAGGGAGAATGAGAGAGAGAGAGGGAGAGAGAGAAGGAGAATGAGAGAGAGAGAGAGAGAGAGAGAGAGAGAGAGAGAGAGAGAGAGAGAGAGAGAGAGAGAGAGTTACAGAACAGGGCTGTTAGAAAATAATCTAATTCAACAGCATAATTTTACCAAATTTTTCAGTTCATTAAACGCCATCAGGTCAACTCCAACATCCTGAGAGAACTTCATGTCCCAGATCATACCCTGGTCTACAAACATGGACTACGCGTCCCAAAACACAGGAACTCACAAGTTCACACACTTGTCTTTAATCACACCTGTCACTACATTAAAGCCTCACAAAGATTCACTCTGTATACTCTTCATCAAGAGGTTTGAAGGCAAAATCTTTGCATTCTGGATTTACCTGTATTGAGTCATGTTGGGGTGTGTGGAAGGTCAGCGGTTACTAGTCGTTAACTGGTAGTGTTGCAATACTGATCAGAAGGTCATGAGTTCGCATCCCAGGTCCACCAAGCTGCCCCTGCTGGGCCCCCTGATCAGTGATCAAGGCCCTCAATGCTCAGCCGTATAAACAAGATAAATGTAAGTTGCTCTGGATAAGACCTATGCCATAAATATAAATATCTTTTGGAAAATTATCCAACGTTTTGGATTTGTTTGATTGTGTTTAGTACAACAAATTCTCTCAGACACACACGAGTTGTTGAGCAAGGCCCTAAGCGCTCGGTTGTATAAAAATGTAAGTTGCTCTTAATAAGAGTGTCTGCCAAAATTAATAAATGTATTTTGCATATGTAAATTAAATGAAATGACAATAACAAAGCGGGGGGGGCACGGTGGCTTAGTGGTTAGCACGTTCGCCTCACACCTCCAGGGTTGGGGGTTCGATTCCCGCCTCCGCCTTGTGTGTGTGGAGTTTGCATGTTCTCCCCGTGCCTCGGGGGTTTCCTCTGGGTACTCCGGTTTCCTCCCCAGTCCAAAGACATGCATGGTAGGTTGATTGGCATCTCTGGAAAAATTGTCCATAGTGCGTGATTGTGTGAGTGAATGAGTGTGTGTGTGTGTGTGTGCCCTGCGATGGGTTGGCACTCCGTCCAGGGTGTATCCTGCCTTGATGCCCGATGACGCCTGAGATCCCCGTGACCCGAGGTAGTTCGGATAAGCGGTAGAAGATGAATGAATGAACAATAACAAAGCAGTTTATTTAAAAAAAAATAAATAAATAAATTTATATTAAAGGAAAGTTCTTTTGCAAAACAGAATATATTGCAACTTTCTGTGCTATAAATTCAGCAACCAAATCATGAATTATGCATGTACCCTAGATAGAACACCACACACACACACACACACACACACACACAGCCATTTAACTTATCTTAGCCAGTCCACCTAATGCTTGTTTTTGGAAGATGGAAGGAAACCAGTGAACTCACAAGAAGGAAAAGAAGAAAACATGCTAAACTCAATATGCAGAAACTCAAGCTCAGGATCAAACCCAGGACCCTGGAGCCATCCCTGATATCAGGGTTCCTGTTCCAGTAAAAGTGACAGATTTTCCGAAAATCCCATTTTCCGGCAGCTCTTAAATGCACTTAGTGCTCAGATCCTGGCCAGGGGGAAATGACTGCAGCTCCACAGTAAGCAGTAAGTATTTGGTGTGAAGGCTCTGGCTTGGTCCTAAATGAGGCGAGTTTCTCTCGAGCCCACACAGCTGGGCAGCACAGCTGACATGAATCCACACAGCAGATTGACATCTTTTAATACAGAAAACTCACAAAGGCCTAATCTTGCTCAATCAATGTGCTATTGAAATATAGTGTGGTGCATGATGAGGGGCTTGAGGACTGACGCTCACACGCGCTTACAGATGATTTTAGAGGCAGATTTCTTCTCTAATGGGGGGTATTTCACCTTTACAGAGAGCAGTGGCTGACAACGAGCATTTCCTGTTCCTTTAGACACGATCATGAAGAAACCGTATTTCTGATGTTCCCTACACAAATTCTTACAATAATTTTGTCTTGATTATATTATAAAAAGAAAAATAAATCATTGTGTGACTGTTAAATTCTGGCTTCTGATTGGTCAGAATTCAAATGTAAAGGAATCTCCAGTATAAGAGCTTTGAGTGAAGACAGGAGAGTTGCACATGATCCATGGCAAAGCACACAAACTCCTTCTCCTTCACATTTACAGCATTTAGCAGACGCCCTTATCCAGAGCAACTTACATTTTTTATCTCATTTTTGTACAACTGAGCAATTCAGGGTTAAGGGCCTTGCTCAGGGGCCCAGCAGTGGCAGCTTGGTGGACGTAGGAATCAAACTCACAACCTTCCGATTGGTAGCCCAACAACCTTAACCACTAGTCTACCACTTCTCCTCATATGACAAGATGCTAAATTTTATTGTAGCTTTCGAGAGACACGTCTAAAGCGGGGATCGATCCCTGATCTCCGCGGTAATCTGGATCAACTGCATACAGAAATTGGACCCAAAAGCGGGATCAAATGAAGCACAGCTTTAATTAACATAAGGAAAACACAATGAGACTTAAACCGAACACGGGACAAATACAACTTGTATAACAAAACCTAACAATGTCATGGGAACCTAGAAACACCTCAGAACGTACCATACAACCACCAAACAATGACTGACTATATATAAGCAGAACAATAGGAATGGAAATGAACAATAACAAAAGCCTGAAAGCACCCTCTAGTGGTCTGACAGGGAACTGTCCCAGTAGCTCCTAGCATTTACACACAAACATCTAATCTCTCTCCAGAATGTTCCATTATAGCTGCAAAAACTGAATTATCATCAAAATTGGAACGCTAGTTGCTTCACCCACTGAGAAGCAATATTACTATAGCAACCATTAGTTGCTTTATTATATAACAACTGTTATAGCAACCATTACTCTCACTCATTTTCTACCACTTATCAGAACTACCTCAGGTCACGGGGAGCCTGTGCCTATCTCAGGCGTCATCGGGCATCAAGGCAGGATACACCCTGGACGGAGTGCCAACCCATCACAGGGCACACATACACACTCTCATTCACTCACTCAATCACACACTACGGACAATTTTCCAGAGATGCCAATCAACCTACCATGCATGTCTTTGGACCGGGGGAGGAAACCGGAGTACACGGAGGAAACCCCCGTGGCACGGGAAAGAACATGCAAACTCCACACACACAAGGTGGAGGCAGGAATCGAACCCCCAACCCTGGAGGTGTGAGGCGAACGTGCTAACCACTAAGCCATAGCAACTATTAGTTGGATAACAATTCCAACTATTAGCGATTAAATCTGCGCACGTGTGAACGCAGCAGTAAAATCCAAACTTTATAACGGAGTAATAGAGTCATATCTTCCTTCCTCTTTGCCCTTAGCGTGTCGCCTCAGCATGTTTTTATTCTTCACTGTCCATTTATCTGGTGATCACATTTCCATTCTTCCTGAATTAAAAATCAGCCCAAGCGTGAAGTAAACAATAGCGAGAAAGAGCCGAGGCGAGTTTGAGTTCTGAATTTCTGATTATCGAGAACTGAACCGTAGCGTTTATAATTACAGTCAGTAAAAGTCATTGTGCTCGACTTCTAAAATCTCCTTCACACTCCGTGGGTTAAAAACACGAGGCTAAGCAAAACTATTATGGTGCAGATAAATAAGTATCACGACGTTTGTGTGTTCGTTAGAAAAAACAGAGCCTGGAATTCAGTGCAACGTGTTTCTTTATGGCTCATTTTATTGGTGAGGATGGAGAAGAGATGGTTTATGATCCTGTAGATGAAAGACATACTGTACATTTCACATGAATAATAATAATAGTATGCATGAAAGAAAACAGAAAGGGAATTCAAAGAATCAGCAAAAAATTAAAATTGGGTGATTTATCGATCAACACTGGGATTAAACTGAAATGATGATGTGTTTTGAAGTTTTTATTGAGCAAATACGGCAGATTTCCTGTGTTTTATATATTAAAAGCATGAACACAGACTTTAGGCCACATCATCATTCGTTGCTTTTTACTCTTGAGATTTTTAGTACAGCGGCACTTAATAATCATAAAACTCCACTCTCGATACACAAGGTGCTAAAGCTATTATGAAGTTTACCGTAATAAAAGTTTTACATTTTTAAATGAAGCAGTTAATCAGTGTAGTAAAAGAAGTGCCATGTGTCTTAGTTAATACATCTCTCTCTCTCTCTCTCTCTCTCTCTCTCTCTCTCACTATCTCATTTTTATGGTAACGTACATATAAGTACACTCACCATTTACTTTATTAGGAACACCCGTACGTCTGCTTGTTCGTGCACTTATCTAATCAGCCGATCATGTGGCAGCAGAAAACTGCATGAAATCAGGCAGATAGAGGTGAAGAGCTTCAGTTAACGTTTACATCAGACATGAAGAGAACATCTGATCTCTGTGACTTGGGCGTTAGTGCCACATGAGCTGGTTTTAGGGTTGAATATTTTAGAAATTTGAGAATCTGAAGCGAAGCAGAGACTCAGTAAAACAGTGGAGGTTTTTATATCTGGACATGATAGCTTCTGATTCCTGAATAGATCAACAGGAGATCAAACCAACCTTGTCTGGTAACAACAACATCCCGGAGAGATCAAGGGTTTGATGTGAATGTTATCTGAAGTTCTTGGGTCAGAGCTAGCAGCTTGGTAGTGCTGGGATTTAAACACACAACGTTCTGCTCTGTAGGCCAAAGTCCAATCCACTGAGCTACCACTCCTCTACTTACTGCCTACTTTCCTTTATGTATCCCTACGTATTTTACTTATCATGCTATATTTCCTAACCTTAACCTTCCTTCCTTCCTTCCTTCCTTCCTTCCTTCTGAGTTGCTTCTCATTTCCTCTTTCTTTCTTTCTTTTAGTCATGTTTACGCTTTTCCTTCCTTCATTCCTTCCTTCCTTAAATCATGTTTACTTTTTTCCTTCCTTCCTTCCTTCCTTCCTTCCTTCCTTCCTTCCTTCCTTCTCTCCTTCCCCACCCTTTATTCAGAAAGTATTTAACGCTACTATTTTTACTTTGATCCTTACAACCTTCTTGATTTGTTTCTCGTTACTTCTTTCTTTCTTTCTTTCTTTCTTTCTTTCTTTCTTTCTTTCTTTCTTTCTTTCTTTTAGTCATGTTTACACTTTTCCTTCCTTCAATCCTTCCTTCCTTAAATAATGTTTACATTTTTCCTTCCTTCCTTTATTCCTTCCTTCCTTCAATCCTTCCTTCCTTAAATCATGTTTACTTTTTTCCTTCCTTCCTTTATTCCTTCCTTCATTCCTTCCTTCCTTAAATCATGTTTACTTTTTTCCTTCCTTCCTTTATTCCTTCCTTCCTTCCTTCTCTCCTTCCCCACCCTTTATTCAGAAAGTATCTAACGCTACTATTTTTTCTTTGATCCTTACACCCTTCTTGATTTGTTTCTCGTTACCTCTTTCGTTCTTTCTTTCTTTCTTTCTTTCTTTCTTTCTTTCTTAAGAAAAAAAAAACAACTTCATTTCCTCCTTTCTATCCACAGAATTCTGTTTTTCACTCCCATTCGTCCTTACTTCAGTACAGACCATTTGGTGTTGTTTTGTGATTAATTCTAACCTGCTTCAGCATATTTATCTCATCCGCAGACTCACACTGAATCTTATCAAAGAGTTAAAGTGAGCTTTATTTCTAAAGTCCATTAAACTTTAAATACATACTCGGAAAATACAAGGAACTTTCCCCACATCACTCAGATTTCTGTAGCAGTATTGTCTAGTGATAATAATAGGCTAGTCATTTCCCAGAATGCAACAGTCAGTTAAACATTGCTTACTGTAGAGATACTAATTGGAATTTGCGACTTTGTAATGTGGAGAATTTGCGCATATTATAACGAGCTATAATTTGACACTGAATGCTTTGACACTGAAAGCGCTCGCAAAAATAAATAAAGTTATTATCATTTCTCACTTTCTAATATTAATGGACTTGATAGACTGGATGCCACGTTATAAATACCCGAAGCTTTGTAGCTTTTTAATCGGTAAAGTGCTCCAATTAAATAGAATAAAAAGTGAAGAGTCCTGGGAACACAATCATTGGCTAATTTAAAATAATACAGAATGACAGAAGTTTAAAAACGTATCAGAAACGTTATTTTTAAATATACTTTAGTTTTTTTTTCTCTTTCTGAAGAAACTCGAGGATGTGAAACTTTGGCGCTCTTAAATACATACACATACTGTACAGATCCTCAGTTAAACCTCTACTCTATAGGAGCATCTCATTGTAAAGCTTTTCACTAGTTCTCACTTTCAGTGACTTTTCCTGACCGTGCCCATGGCTATAACATCACAAATGATTTCCTTTGTTCCCAAACCTCTTTCAAGAGGCCTTTGTAAAGACCTATTCATAAATATTCAATAACACTACTGGCTCACCACCTAGAGTGAAAATCAATGCTGCACTAATGAACCTGGATATACGCTTTGTTTTCTAAAAAAAAAAAATAATAAAAAATGTTCAGCCAGAACACAGTTTGGACACATCTCAATGATGGAAGCTTCCACTGGGGCTCTCGATGGATTATTCATTCATCTTCTACCGCTTATCCGAACTACTTCGGGTCACGGGGAGCCTGTGGCGTCAGGCGTCATCGGGCATCAAGGCAGGATACACCCTGGACGGAGTGCCAACCCATCACAGGGCACACACACACACACACTCATTCACTCACACACTAGGGACAATTTTCCAGAGATGCCAATCAACCTACCATGCATGTCTTTGGACCGGGGGAGGAAACCGGAGTACCCGGAGGAAACCCCCGAGGCACGGGGAGAACATGCAAACTCCACACACACAAGGTGGAGGTGGGAATCGAACCCCCAACCCTGGAGGTGCGAGGCGAATGTGCTAACCACTAAGTCACCGTGCCCCCCAAAAGCTATTCATAAAAAGCTAAACTAAACAAATGTGTTTTTATCCTGTACTTAAATGTTCTTCAGAACATAAAAACGTGTTTATTGCAATAAGGAAAAAGAGGAATTTTCTTCTAAATAAAACCAAGCCGGTCATCAGTAGGGATTAATATTATAAGGTCAATGTCTGAGTGATAAGCAAATACAATTTGTCATCTTATTTCTTTTATATTGGTTGTAATGAGTTTTCTGCCAATCTTGTGCACAGATTGTGTTCCTGTGACTCCAGGTCTCTTAAACACACTGATAAATATTCCAAACAGCTCCTCGCTTCTCGGCTCATGAATAAAATCTTAGGATTTGAAATGCCCTTTTGCTGTGCTGCTGTTCCGCTTTTTGTTTTTTAAAAACTGACATTAAAACTCGAGGTGAAAAAAAAAATCTTGCCCGATTAAATTTTTAGAAATGAATAAAAGTCTTAATGTTGGGGAACTTTCCAGGAAGAGGTTAATTCATGTTATCCCTTGCTACAGTAGAAAGAGTTATTGTGTCAAGATCTACTGAAGTTAATAGTACCAGTTATAGTAGAGTTTGTAGTAGCAGAAGTAATAGTATTAAGTGTGTTACTCTGCCCAGTGATGCAGTATAAGCAACAGTTCAAAAACTGAGGAGGAATCATGCGGTGAGATAGAAACAGTCGATGAGAAGCTTTTGTTGGTATATTTTATAAAAATGCTAAATTATTGTTGTTAAGATTCCATCATCTTGCTGCACGACACCCCACGACATCTGTCATTACTGTATGAGAATATTCCACCTCTCGATACTCCATGTGCTCATTAGTGTTAAAATTGATGGACAGGATAAAAGGAGGCTGACAAACTGTCTGTAGGAAACGATGGACTGCAGTCAGTTAACAGTGCAGTTTAAACACCTCAGGCATCACAGTCTTATACCAACAAGCGTCATCCATATGTAATTGTGTTATAGCCAAGGGTACTTATGGCACGAGGGAGCCGGTTCTTATCGACAGACACATTTGCTGGGAAATAAAGAGTCGATTTAATGCTGGAGAGAACATGTTTAAAACGCTAACAGCAATGTACTGAAAAGATATTCAGCTGATCGGATTACACACGAGGATAAAAAAGGGTAAGTGTTTAGAAATTCAACCAATGGTCAGAAGTTTGGAATCAGGTTTGTCACCATGAACTGCCCGGTTACTACCTCTTGTTGGTTCCTACAGAACCTTGATAAAAATGAAAGCACTGCTGAATCTCAAAGCATGACTCAGAGTCTGTTCATCTCTCTCGTTTTTCTCTCCAAAGCAACAGCAGCATCGGTCGGAGGAGAGCGGGAGTGGTGATGGGAAACCGTCACAGGACTAATGGATGCTTAGGACAGCATCACGACGCAGCCGGCTGTACCGAGCAGATCCCAGCACTCTGATGTCAGTTTCTTGTAGGGTGTGGGGAGAGTGGCTTCCCTCCTAAAAGCCTGACTTTATCTTTCATACCTTCATAAGTTCCGGCTTTTAAAGCTCCAGAATGGATTTGCTTTTTTTTGGATATGTTTAATTTAATTGAATTTATTTGTATAGAAATAAGCGCAAAAGCAACATGTATAAGTCTTCACTAGTGGAAGGGAATCGAAGAATAAATAAATCTTCTAAAATGAAAGATAAAATAATTTACAGTTGGAATGCAACAGCTGTACAGTCAGCTGTTATATACAACGTTATAGGACAAGGATTGTTCTGGAAAGTTCCTTAACTGTGTTAAGTGCATAAGGAGTCTTTTCGGGCCTATATGTGAAGACTCCAAACAATCGTGGACCCTTTTAAAGCAATATATATATATATATATATGTGAAGAGCTCTTTTCCAAAACGTGATAAACGCCAAAATAAAAAAAAACGAGTTTCTCATGTCATTTTGTATTAGTATTTTGTATGCATGAGTATATACTGCTCCATCAATGTTTCATGCCAGTTCCTTTCCAAACCGCGATAAGCGCCAAACCTGTTTTTTGCCAAAACGCTATATGTCCTCTCTCGACCAATCAGAATTCGGTGAACGTTCGACGCAATCCAACATGGCGGCGGTCTGAGGTGAGAGATGTTTGTTTGTGCGCAGTCTTCAAAATGAGTGTAGGAGATTATTTCTATTCTTAATAAAGTTATTTATTTCCCTGGTCATATGTTGCATGTTCTCTGGTTGGTTTATGTCTCTTTTTTTTTTTTTTTTTTTTTATAAAAAAACATTTTTAAAATAAAGGATGGATTTATTGCGTTTTGGAAAAAGATAAAAAGAAACTTTGAATTTATATTCAACAAAATTGTTGTTTCATTTAACAATCACTGTTTAACATGTTCAGACTGAGCCAACAGACCATTTTAACAGGATAAATCGAATATAAACAAAATGTGTGGGTCTAGGTAAAAAAAAGTCATTTTCATAAAAACTATTAAAATGGATTTATAGCTTTTTGGAAAAGAGCTCCTCATATATATATATATATATATATATATATATATATATATATATATATATATATATATATATATATATACACATTAACACACCAGATTCCCATTTTTTTCTTTAGTTTGTTCATAACTAAAATTTGGAAGGCCAATATATATAATACATATATAAATATATGTGACCACACAAGACAAACTCTAAAATGGACCATCAGGCAATGTAAAGTGGCCACTTTACAATAAATTGGACAAAATTTTGGACTGGGTCCCAAAAAGAAACAGTATAAATCCAAAAGAGGTCTGAGACCCCAATACTGCTTGAGTGGACCGCAGAGTACTTTCTCAGGGACAGGGCAGGGTTCATGAACAGAACTTTGTCTTTTCTCACTTGGTTCACCTCTTGGTCTACTTTATGGGGTCTGGGTTCGGTTTGTGTAAAGTGGACTCGAGCATGAAAGCGCCTTCAGGACATGCCATTCTTGGGAAAATAATCAACATTGGGGCAAACTCTAGCTCTGCTTCTTTACACTACTCAATCATTAGTTGCTTTATGATCATTTTAATTTTTTAATGAAATGGTAATTTGGACGCCACAGTATAGAATTTTTTTTTTAATTTTGAAATGCGATATGCAGAGAGGGCCATGTCCTGCTGCGCTGATCACTAAAACACAAATCCAGCAGTTGGTGTCACCTGCAGCCATAAAAGATATCCAGAAGTCAATACACGAATCTGCATAATCTAATAAACAATAGGAATATAAATAGGGGAATACTCAGGAAAGACAGCTACAGATGGCATACATTTAATCATTTCTGAGTTCGAAATTCTCAGTGTCCCCATTAGCATTAGCATTAGCATCTAATGACTGATTAAAAATCTTTATTTTGTCAAGTGTCCCTGATGCTAGAACTCTAAAGCGGTTGGCTGTAAATAGTAACGAGGTTGTGGGGTCAGTGAGGATGTTTTACAGCACTAGATTTGGTAATAAAATATTACCATAAAATAGAAATGAAGGAAATTCAGAAACTCACTCACTAACTATGGTCTGATATGCATGAATGAAGCCAAATAGATGTAATGAAGTCTACAAAACAAATGTTATGATTTGTGGTCTCCATTTTGGCTCCAGATCAAATACATTTGGACTTGATGACGACTTCAACACACTTAAGACTTGGTAATAATTTTATGTAATGCATTTAGAGGGGCATGATATCTGCTGTCTCCACTGGTGTCACGCAAGGCTCAGTACTTGGTCCTCTCCTTTTCTCCTTCTACAGTATATTCAGTCACTTGGTAAAGTTTTATCCACATGGATTCTCTTACCACTTCTATGCTGATGACACTTAAATTATCTTCTCTTTCTTTCCCTCAGATACATTGGCTTCTGCTCCGATTTCAGCATGTCTGGCAGACATGTCATCATAGATGATGGCTCATCAGTTTTAAACTAAATCCCAGGTCATTTTTATCCACACAGGCTGCTCAGGTACTTGTTCAGTTTCTTGTCATTTCAAGACTAGGCTACTGCAACTCACCGCTGGCAGGTCTACCTATGAACGCAATTTGTCATCCGCAAATGATCCAAAATTTCTCACACACCACCCCACTGCTGCTCTCCTCCAATCGCTTCTGGTATCTTCACGCTTCAGAATCAAAACCCTGATGCTTGCCTAGAAAACCAAAAATAGACCAGCTCCCTCTTACCTCAAAGCCCTCATCACTCCTCACACTGCACCTCACACTCTCAGATCTACCAGCACTGCTCCACTGGTCCCAACATCTCTCAGGGTAAGAGGGAGGTATACAACAAGACTCTTTTCTGTTCTGGCACCAAGGTGGTGGAGTAAACTTCCCCTAGATGTCTAAACACCTGAGACACAGACTGTCTTCAGACGACGGGTGAAGACCAACATCTTACCGAAACACTTAAACAAGTCTTAATTTCTTTGTTAGTTTAATGTTTATATATATACATATATATATATATATATATATATATATACATATATATATATATATATATATATATATATGTATATATATATATATATATATATATATATATATACACGTATATATATATATATATATATATATATATATATATATATATATATATATATATATATATATATATATATACATATATATATATACACACACTCACCGGCCACTTTATTAGGTACACCTTACTAGTACTGGTGTGGACTTCTGCTGCTGTAGCCCATCCGTTCGACGTGTTGTGTGTTCAGAGATGCTCTTCTGCATACCTCGGTTGTAACGAGTGGTTATTTGAGTTACTGTTGCCTTTCTATCAGCTCGAACCAGTCTGGCCATTCTCCTCTGACCTCTGGCATCAACAAGGCATTTGCGCCCACAGAACTGACGCTCACTGGATATTTTCTCTTTTTCGGACCATTCTCTGTAAACCCTAGAGATGGTTGTGTGTGAAAATCCCAGTAGATCAGCAGTTTCTGAAATACTCAGACCAGCCCGTCTGGCACCAACAACCGTGCCACGTTCAAAGTCACTTAAATCACCTTTCTTCTCCATTCTGACGCTCGGTTTGAACTGCAGCAGTAGTCATAACCATGTCTACATGCCTAAATGCATTGAGTTGCTGCCATGTGATTGGCTGATTAGAAATTTGCATTAACGAGCAGTTGCACAGGTGTACCTAATAAAGTGGCCGGTGAGTGTGTATATATATATATGTATATATATATATATATATACATATATATATACATATATATATACATATATATATACATATATATATATATATATATATATATATATATAAATATAAAACACCCCAGACAATGTTTTACATTGATGGTATCCTAAGTCTGCAACTAATTGAACCAATGTTAATGTCATTATTTATATAGAATTAAAATGCCGTAAATTCATCCTACCATAAACTTAGCTTTGTCCGAGTGTTTATGCCTTTTTGAAATAACATGATTGAATCCTATTACAAGGTGTGATGAGGACTGAGGACCTGGATACAAATATCGGGGTCACTGGCGTCCGTCTCATTCTCTCTGATTGGTTTTTAAAACGTGCGGATAATTAATTCAGCTCAAAAGTAAACAGCATTGTTTTAGATGCTGGAAAGCAATTTATCTATTATTTTGTAGTAGATAGAACACAAATGCAAAAGGTCTTGTCAGTCTCCTGAGAGTAAAATGTTTTTCAGAAAAAGATTAGGCAGGAAGCCCGAAAGCTCTCTGAACGATGTGCTGTTAACCATAATGGCCAAAATGCACAGGCTCCGCTTATGGCTTGGATCAAATCCAGGCTGTATCACACGCCATCTGCGACGTATAATTATTGTAGTTAGGCTTTTTCCAAAAATAATTATCGTAGCCTGTAGCAGGGGTCAAAATGAAGCAGAAAAAAAATACAGAATTATCAACCAAAATGAAGGTTAGAAAACCAGAAATGAGTAAAAGACAAGTATTAAAACTCGCTAGTTTTCCCCATTTTCTTTTTAATGCAATTCCATCCATCCACAAAAGTGTTTTGAAGGCAGCTGGTTATTCTAGCACACTATTATTCATGCTATGTCACAACACTCTCATCTTCCATTTAATACATTTAGCAGACACCAGAGCAACGTACAGTTTTTGCAATTATACAGCTGAGCAATTGAGGTTTAAGGGTCTTGCTCATGGGACCAGGAGTGTTGCCCTTGGGGATTAAATTTCTGAGCTTCCAATCCAATTAGTAGTCCAACACCTTAACCACTGAGCTACCACTTCCCACACCTTTGTAGTCAGTCCTCAGCATACATAAAGCTCAATGAGGCACATGATTGGCTAGTGATGCTGTGAGTGACAGCAGAGTCAGTCAAGAGTTTTTAAACAAGATTTTTAAATTTGTTGTTAAATTTGTTAAATCACTTTTTATTGTAACACCACAAAATGGGTGCTTATAGATTTGTTTTCATCTGTAATCAAAGGTAAAAGATAAACAAAATAAGAACACTAAGAATTAACTATTGTTCTGAATGTTTCAGTGTTAACACTGTGGTCCTTCTCCAGTTGTGTGGAAGAAGCACAAGTGCCATATCTGAATCCATTATGCCCCTTTTACACCAGAAAGAACGGTTCAGAGCTAGTGCTGGTGATGGTTCGAAGTTGGTTCCACTGGCGAACCTTCTAAGAACCGGTTTGACTTTCCATGGACTAGAGAGCATCACAGAGCCGAGTCTGTCGTCACTGTATACAACATTATACAGCAACGTTAGCGCAGCAGCGACAAACACAAACACAACAACAATGGCAGATGATGCTTTACTGTTAATGTAACATAGCTTTGCGAGCCTACATTGGCATCCAAACGCGGTGAATCCTGATTTAAAATGATGTTCTCTTTTGTCTTGTTGGTCACAGTATCCCTGCCCCCAGCCCCTGACGAAGAAAGAAAGAAAGAACTGATTTTAAATTAGGCTCTGGATCAAAACTGCCTTGGTGGAAAAGAAGCATTACTAATCCAGGAGGAATCACAAATCCACAATCCAATCCAGTCCATATATTATCTTTCTCTCGTTCACCTGCCTAATGAACTCTCCTATTAACAGTTAACTGTTATCCTTCGTTTACCTCTGTGTATTTATACCAGCTGTTATTTGAGTCAAGCCCCCTATACACACACACACACAAACACACACACACACACACACAAATCCAGTGTGTATTAGAAATTGCTTCCTATGTTCATTATTTTATTTTATTTTTTTCCAATCCATTTATTTTTTCCTGTAATGTGATTATTCCTGCTAGGAAGGAGTAAATGAAGCCTCGTGAAGCTTTGAGACTTTTTCCTAATCATGCTGTGAGAAGCTCATAAGTCCTGGAACGTTTTAAACATTGATTAAGCTGCATCAGGTAAAACCTCCTAATAAAATAATAAGCTGCACGTGGTGTGTTTTTAATCTTCTGATAATATCATTCACACATTAATTGGTAAATAGGCTTGGGTGATAAAACAGTGTTATCATCATTACATGATATTCTGTCATCTGATATCCAGCGAAGTCACCAATTATATTACCACCAAAGCTGCCGATTGTTATGGCTCGTGCTGCTCTGTGAGACACCTCAGAGAAAGTCGCGTCTCTCCTGCATCGTGACTGATAACAGACTCGAATCTGACCTGTTTTGTCCCTTCAGGAGCTGTTTGTAGCCAAAACGTGCTCGATTTTGTTTCCTTTTGTTGTATTTTCTAATTTTGTTTTACTTTAATTGGCAAAATTTCATGCATATGATTCATATTTAAAATTCCTACCAGTGAAGACACATATTACGACTTTTTATAATAGCTCTTCTCATGTCACATGACGTGATGATGTCACATGACCCGACACATCCCAGCCCAAATCCGTGGTTCTTTTTAAAAATCGTGAATTCCTCTGAATTTTTTTTCGAGATTTCTGACTTTAAACTCACAAAATACAGGAGGGATCGAGGTTCAGTTCGAATCTGGGGCTGAAAAACTTTCCTCACAGTGTTAGCAGTAGTAGTATTAATGTTACATATATTGAAAAATATTCCTGAATCATCTGAATACCATTTTCCTCATTTTGGTTTTATATATTAAAATATGATAAACCAAATGGGGATCGAAACAAATTAAAGAAGGCAATGAAGTCTTCATGTCTTTGCTGGAAAAAGACATCATTCAGTTGCATTAAAATGAAGATGACACAGTTCTCATTCTTTACAGTTCCACTTCACTGACAATTACGTGACCATCTCATTACTGCTGCCAGTGCTAAAGCTTCTGAAGTGGAAGATGATGATGATGATGATGATGATGATGATCTGTTAACCACAGAAATAAAATCAAACATTCAGTTAAAATACAACACCAAATCAATTCCTTCTCATGCTTCTGGATCCTTGTTACCATGAATGGAACCATGACACCTCGGGGCTCGGGTTGTTGGAGAACTCATTACTCTTGATAAAGCTGATGGACATGTTGGAGATCTGCTTGAGGAAATGCCTCTATGTTCCCTCCTGGAGAAGCTGCCATTAGGGGGTTTGATCAAGGAACGTAATGATGCCCTATAGACATGGCTATCTGATGAACTCCAGCTGAACTTACTCGTCTGAAAATGTCACCAACGGTGATTGGAAAAAAACACAAAGAAGTATTTCTTCATGTTGACAAAACGTGTGTGTGTGTGTGTGTGTGTGTGTGTGTGTGTGTGTGTGTGTGTGTGTGTTTGTGAAAGAATAGTGCAATAATTTTAGCTTCATACATGTCCATGTTTGTTGTTGTTGTTGATAATTGAGTATAAATTCATATAAATTTTTGTTCTGTTTGACTATTAAGCTGTTAATATTATTAAACCTTTTAAACATACCTAGCAAGGTTACCATGGTGATCACACTATATTGTACACACCACATCTGTTTAGGCATTTATCTAGCTGTTTTGATGTTTTTTAGTCAATCTACCAAATTAAAACAAATAAAGAAAGAAAGAAAGAAAGAAAGAAAGAAAGAAAGAAAGAAAGGCTGTTGTGTGCCGTCTATCCAAGACGGATCCATGTGCAGATTTATTGACAAAGATCAACAGCAAACAATTCCAAATAGTAACCCAATCGTAGTGGCAAGGGACAGGCCGAAAATAATCAATCACTGGTAGAGCAAATAACAAGACAAGGTTTGGTACATACACAAAGGAGCAATACTTCACGCTGACCTGCCAGTGTTCACCAGAAGTGGCTTGTATGTGTTCCCTCTGGCAGTGGATGGGGCAGGGAATCGTGGGTCATTATGTTACAGGTAGCTCAGTGGTTAAGATGCTGGACTGCAGATTGGGAGGTTGTGAGATCAAATCCCAGGGCAAATATACTACTTTTTGACCCTTGAGCAAGGCCTTTAACCCTCAGCTGCTCAGTCGTAAGGACATAAATGTAAGTCGCTGTGGATAAGGGTATCTACTAAATGTAAATGTATACGTAAATTAAAAAATTATACATTCCTAGCAGAAACCAAGTACATTTACTTATCCAGAGCGACTTACAGTTTTGTCTCATTGTTATACAACTGAGCAATTGAGGGTTAAGGGCCTTGCTCAGGGGCCCAGCAGTGGGAAAGCCTGGTGGACGTAGGAATCGAACTCACTACCTTCCGATTGGTAGCCCAACACCTTAATGAGGGGAACCCACGCAGAACCTCCGCTATGGGTGACGTGGACTGATGTCCCACAGGTTGCCTGTGATTCCAACACGTGAAAGTGTTGTCTCCTGCCACATCTGGCTCTGCTTCTCATCGGCAACATTGCTTGTTCTGAAATATGTGGCCGTGTGTTTTTCACCCTAAGGCGGATGTCACGGGAAGCAGGAACATGACCAAATGATGAACAACGAAGCTGAGAACGTGTGCAATACAGATGGCATGCCTGCAGCGTCGTTGGGTTTATGAACCATTTCTGGTCGTGTGGTTTACTGTTGAAGCTCAAGATTTTGAATATTATCAAATGTCCTATAAAAAGTGGAAAAACTTACAGAAACTTGGCTTTTCAACATTGGCAAATAATATGATGTAGGTTAGTTTGCAGGAAAATTAAAAGATTTAATTAAAAGCTAAGAGGGGGCACGGTGGCTTAGTGGTTAGCACGTTCGCCTCACACCTCCAGGGTTGGGGGTTCGATTCCCGCCTCTGCCTTGTGTGTGTGGAGTTTGCATGTTCTCCCCATGCCTCGGGGGTTTCCTCCGGGTACTCCGGTTTCCACGCCCGGTCCAAAGACATGCATGGTAGGTTGATTGGCATCGCTGGAAAATTGTCCGTAGTGTGTGATTGCGTGAGTGAATGAGAGTGTGTGTGTGTGTGTGTGCCCTGTGATGGGTTGGCACTCCGTCCAGGGTGTATCCTCTCTTGATGCCCGATGACGTCTGAGATAGGCACAGGCTCCCTGTGACCCGAGAAGTTCGGATAAAGCGGTAGAAATGAATGAATGAATGAATGAATTAAAAACTAGTAAAAGAACTCAAACTCAGCTACAGACAAAATGATATTTTTAACACGTACTATTACTAAACTACTATTAAAAAATTATTTTTTCTTTTCTTTGCACCCACCTGTTTTCAGATCTCCAGCTGTCCTGACAGAACTCCTTCACAGAAGAGACTCATGGGAAATGTGGTCACTGCTTGTGTCCTGATCTCTCCTGCTTGTACTGTGATGCTTCCAGATGGAGACGAGCAAATCGCCCATCTGCTTGTAGGGGAAATGATGAAGGGTTGAACTCAGATTTCTTTGCTAATTTGGGGATTAAGCTAATGGGGCTGAAGGTGGATGAAGAGCTCTGTGTCACATTTCAACAACAACAATAATTACAAAAATAAATAATAATAATAATAATAATAATAATAATAATAATAATAATAATAATAATAACAAGACAAATGTCTATGACTTTTTTTTAAATAATTAATTAAAAACTGACACATCATGTCTATATATTTATATTTTCCAAATATTTTCTGAATTTTAGAAGCAATTTTTATAATATTTGGAATTTTATTCAGTAATTACTCACCTTGCAATTGTTTTTGGTGTATATATCATGGTGCATGTGTTTCCTTCTGAAGTGTCGGACACTTATGTGGAAGTCGATCACTGACTAACACAGAGAGCTGACGATTGATTGACACGTTCTTCTGTCAGATACAGTAGTGATTACAAGAAAACAACTTTATTAACGTCCAGAAAATAAAGTCACGTTCACGAGAAAACAATAAAGAAAAAATATAATAACGCACGGCCTCTTAGGACTTCCATAAGATCCTGCTTGATTTTTCCTCTCCAGTCCTTTTCAGAATGCTTGTTGAGCTCCATAGAAGATCTCAGCAGTGATGAAGCTGGGATGTGATTAAAACCTGACACATTGGTCCAGGTTCTTGTGCTTGTGTATAAATATAGATGTAATAAATAATAACTGTATGTACGCTCACTGTTTGAAGATTGTATTAAAGTGAATGAATGAATGACACGGTCACGTCTTCACCGCGTCTTTTCATCCTGTCTATCAGCTCCTCCTGACCTGTCCTCCTGACTCAAACAGAACGGATTTCACAGCAGAATCTTCACAAGAATCAGAGACGACTTCAGCATTTTCCCCAGGCTGGGATTCACTCAAAGAACTGACTGTAGACACAAAGATAGAAAGCAGGTGTTGGGCTGGTTGCTTGTTTCAAAAAGTTGTCTCTCTTGAGGAAAAACTTGAGAATAGTCTTCAGATTGTGGATTTTATTTTGGAGCAAGAAAAAACCCTTTTTCAGGAAGAAAACCTGACGTGAGTCAAGAGTTAAGAATAGGAAATAGATGTCTGAAATAAAGTAGTAAACCCATTAGAGAACTACTTCAACCCTACCATCTTACTTATTAATAGTGTGCCATATCTGAGACATTTGGGTTCTAATACTTTATTTAATTTTATTTCTGCATTTATGTAAGATAGTAGTACTGTAATTCATCCAGGTTCTGCTCAACGCAGACTATCCACTGGTGTCCCACACGGCTCAGTGCATGGTCCTCTCCTTTTCTTCCTCAATACACAGTTCCTTTGCAAAGTTTTATCCTCACATAGATTCTCTTACCACTGCTATGCTGATGACACTCAACTTATCTTTTATTTTCTCTTCTATCTCAGCATGTCTAGCAGACACATCATCGTAGATGACAGATCATCAGCTGAAACTCAATCCCAGCAGTCTTCTGAACTTGTAATATCATTAGCAAAGGTTCAGCATTAGTAAAAACATTTTATCTCATGCTATATTTAGCTGAACCTCCGTATATAGATGCAGTGTTTAGCTCCAAAAAGTTTGCAGTATTATTTTTATTGTATCTATGTAAATATATGCAACTAAATCACATAACGTGCTGAAGAGTGAAAAGCCAGAGAAAAGCTGACACAATTGGAACTCAAAAAAAAATAAAAAAATGTGCTGACTGCTCCAACATTCACTGCTCCAGCAGAACAGCGATCCTGTTTGCCCCGTGGACCTCATTATAATTTCGATTATAACTCTAGGTCGGCACTATTTTTAAGCAGGTGCGTGCTCGGGCTACATTCAGCATTTATAAAGGTGCAAAAGGAAAAAATGTACACAGCATTGAGTGGCTCAGAATGAAAACTACAGCACAGTTTGCATTAATTATAAGGGGACGTCTATGAACATGTTGCTTATTTATATAAATTCTGGTCATTCTAGTATGTAAAAGGTTACAAAACACACAAATCGAATTGCGATTCAATCATTTCTAACTTTCATAAACCGTCAAGTATTTTTTAATACATTTATTAAAATACAGAGTCCAGCGGAGGAAATGTATGTTTTTCGAGCAGCTAATATGCAGAGGTTAGGAATGCTAGTCCATTCTGCACAGTAGACTTGATTGAGTGCTGGTCATTGAAAATCGAAAAAACAAACAAAACAAAAAAAATAGGGATGTGGTACCTTAGTGGTTAAGGTGTTTAAGGTGACTACTGGTCGGAAGGTCATGAGTTCAAAACCCAGGTCCACCAATCTGCCACTGCGGGGCCCCCGAGCAAGGCCCTTAACCCTCAATTACTCAGTTGTATAAATTGAAATAAATTGTCACTCTGGATAAAGGTGTCTACTAAATTTAAATCTGTCTTTTTTTATTTAACGTTATACAATTAAAATGATTTTAAATATTTTATATAGTAAATATTATTTCAAATCTAAAATTATTTTAATAATAATTTTTTTTAACATTATAAACTTTAAAAATACAGTTAGAATGTTTTTGTGACGAGTCTAAACAAGAACAAATGGACTAATATCTAAGCTGAAATACAGGCAAATCATACAGATGTTTAAGAAGCATCAGGATAAATATTGCTACTATTTAAACCCCTTTTTCATAAAACAGCATCTCTTTACATACACTGGGCTTTTATTAGTGTTTTTCATTCATTCATCTTCTACCGCTTATCCGAACTACCTCGGGTCACGGGGAGCCTGTGCCTATCTCAGGCGTCATCGGGCATCAAGGCAGGATACACCCTGGACGGAGTGCCAACCCATCACAGGGCACACACACACACACTCATTCACTCACGCAATCACGCACTAGGGACAATTTTCCAGAGATGCCAATCAACCTACCATGCGGAGAACATGCAAACTCCACACACACAAGGCGGAGGCGGGAATCGAACCCCGACCCTGGAGGTGTGAGGCAAACATGCTAACTACTAAGCCTCTGTAACCCCCTTATTAGTGTTTTTATTTTTTAGTTTTACAATGTAGTATGATTTAGCACAGAGCAAAACTGAGTTGCTGCATTCATTATGTTTTATAAGATAATCTGAGACCAAAACAATAATCCAAAATTATAAACAAATATTCCGTCTGGAAATGTTTTAATTTCAGATGAATTTCACAAGCAGAACGAAATACAGCAACGAGTAAATAAACATTATTGGGTCAGAAAAATGACCATTAGCATGATTCACGTTTTTCAATTCAATTTATTTGCATAGCGCTTTTAACAATTCACATTTTCTTAAAGCAGCTTTACATAAGTATAGAAAGAGAATAAAAGTTTAAAGTTACTATGAATGAATAAATTTATTATTTATCTCTAACATTTATCCCTAATGATCAAGCCTGAGGTGATGGTGATGAGGAAAAACTCCCTGAAATGATATGAGGAAGAAACCTTGAGAGGAACCAGACTCAGAAGTGAACCTCATCCTCATTTAGTGACACTGGACAGGAAATAATGTCAATGTAAATAATGTTAATGTAATAATGTTAATGTAAATAATGTCAATGTAAATAATAATGTCAATAATGTTAATGTAAATAATGTTAATGTAAATAATGTCAATGTAAATAATAATGTCAATAATGTTAATGTAAATAATTTCAATGTAAATAATGTCAATGTAAATAATGTCAGTGTAAATAATGTCAATGTAAATAATGTTAATGTAAATAATGTCAGTGTAAATAATGTCAATGTAAATAATGTTAATGTAAATAATGTCAATGTAAATAATGTCAGTGTAAATAATGTCAATGTAAATAATGTCAATGTAAATAATGTTAATGTTAATAATGTCAATGTCAATAATGTCAATGTAAATAATGTTAATGTAAATAATGTCATTTTTACAACAGTGTATACTCCAGTGGAATTGCGTGACCAAGAGCTCCTGAGGAACAGCACAATTTCCGAGCATAGCTTATGATGGCATGATTAGCCGCTCAGATCTTGTGCAAGCCTTTTAGGGGGGAAATACTGAATCAGGAGACTTCAGGATGACACCATAAACAGAGTTTACTTGTGGCAAGATAGCTAGAACTAATATCAGAAATGAGTAGCTTTAATCAGACTGTGTATAAAATAGACCCAAATGCAGGATAGCATAAAATAAACAGGATTTATTAAATATAAAACACAAAACAGGCACCATAACATGACACAGGACGCAACAAGAGATGACATTAGACGACAGAGGACTCCGATTATCCGACTAGCTTGACTAAATACTAATCACAATTATACACATGAGACAAGGAAGAGACAAGGGCGGGGCAGACACATGACACAAAACATAAACAGATGCACATGGCCAAAGTCTGGGCTGACTCCAGACTCAAATTAGCGCAAAGGTTTCCATGTTTTCATGATATTCTTTGGTCTATGGGAGAAAGTTTAAATACAAGAAAATTGCGGATGACCCCATTATCATTTCTGTTAGAATTCAACCTGACGATTCTGTCTGGAACAAAACCAAGAACCTCTCGGCTGCTTCGGCTGTATGCTGTTAATGAAACACTCCTGGCTAAACACCGAGGTGTTGCGGCTCTCCTCCTCTGGGCTTCTCTGGTGGCTGATCTTCGCTTCATTGACATTCGGCTCACGGTGACACTGTGTCCTGAACGGAGCGACAGACCGTGTTGTTGATGTGGAAAAGAAACCTGTGGACTGGTTATTAGAGCTCGGCCTGTGTGACTGACAGAGCAAAGTTACACTCTCATTTCCCTGGACTGCAATCTTCTTCTCTTTTCTGTGCTGTCTGTCTCCATGTCACTCGCTATCCAACAGTTCTGTTGAGATTTAAGCTCTTGGCTTTCTCCTTCACCTCTCTCTCTCTCTCTCTCTCTCTCTCTCTCTCTCTCTCTCTCTCTCTCTCTCTCTCATCCCCTAAAAACCAAGACATCAAACCTCCCTGGCAGCCCTTTGAAATGAGAGTCTCAGAACAGCTATAAACACACACACATATATAAATGATACTGAATTTAGATGAGGGATGTAACATGAAAGTGGATTTTCACAGTGGTACCTTGCAGCAATTCAGGAAGCGGTGGATGTGGGGTGGATGTGGGGCGGTGGTGGTGTAAGGCGATAGATATGAAATATGATTTTAAAGAAATATCACAAATAGATGTGTAGATTTGTCGGATTTAAGAGCAGTCATCCCACACTAAGCCACTGACGATTGAGAAAAAGTTCCAATGGTATTGGGGGCATAATGTACAGCGCACTTTGTAATTGGATTTCGAAAGCTATTCCCCTCTGAGGATGCGTCAGACTTACAGATTTCTGCTGAGTTTGCGTATCTGCTTCTTCTGGGCGACGTCATCAATCTTAATATTCGCATGAGGACTTCAGTCTCTCTCTCTCTCTCTCTCTCTCTCTCTCTCCTGACACACAGACATCCTAATACCGAGCGACAGGCTTTTCACTCACTCTGCTCTGTGATAGAAGTAAAGTTTCTCTCTGACTGGATGAATACATTTGCTTTGTTTAAATGCTGGAGTCCAAAAATTGTGATTCATTAGAAAATGATTCCATGTACAAAGTTCATTCATTCATTCATTCATTCATTCATTCATTCATTCATTCATCTTCTACCGCTTATCCGAACTACCTCGGGTCACGGGGATGTACAAAGTTATTTTACAAAACAAATAATTTCTTAATTCTGTCCAAGGGGTCCCTGGCCTTCTGCCCACAGTCACCTTGGCCAGATTCCAGGTTCCCCGTGACCCAGTAGGATAAGTGGTGGATGGATGGATGGATGGATGGATGGATGGATGGATAAATGCATGGATGGATGTATGGATGGTTGAATAAATGGATTGAAGGAAGGAAGGATGGATGGATGGATGGATGGATGGATGGATGGATGGATGGATGGATGGTTGAATAGATAGATGGATGAATGCATGGATGGAAGAATGGATGCTTGAATAGATGGATTGTTGAATGGATAAAATAATTTCTTAATTTCTTAAGTATCATTATAAGATAGATAACCAATATTTGATTAGCATCAGATTAGATTATAATCAGAATTAAATTTATTTGAAGTACTGTGGGATTAATTGTACAAGGAATTTGTCTTGGTGTACTAACCCTAACCCTAGGATTTGCAAAAGTGGAGTAGTCCAAATGTCTACATTTTGAAGTAAGAAGGTACAAACAGTCCGAATTACAAAGTGAGATTATTCAAAAAATGTCTAAGGACTACTTTCTAAAAAGGATAACTTATACTTATACTTTTACTTACTTATATAAGTTACTCACAAGCTTCTGGTCTTCCACATAACGCCTCATGGAGTTTTTTTTTGGCACCAGCACCTCTGATTTTCTCATTAGTGATGAACATAAATATAAATCTTAAATGTTGTCATTTTTATTCCAAATGTTTATCGTTCTGCGAAGCTGCTTTGCAAAAATGTCCATTGTTAAACATGCTATAGAAATAAAATGAATTCTGATTGGTCTGAAGGAGTTTTCTATTACAGCAGCTCTGACATCAGTGCAAGTTTATATTAATTCGCTCATTTTAATAAACTCTATCATTCCAGAGTATTCTATAGCATGACATGTTCACAGCCTGCTCTCTGACCTCATTGACTCCTAAGACCCACATTAAAACCCTCCTGATGTCTCCCATCCCTTCAGGGCTAGAAGAAACATACCTGAGTGACATTTATTTTAAAATTAACTGTTATGTTTTTCCTGAACTCCTAATAAATGTAGAAAAAGTGTACGATAACGAGGAGCTCAGGGAGCCTCACATCATCTGGTTTAAAGCCGAGGAGAATAAATTTACTGCCTGCTTTGGAATCCCTCCTTTTTTTATTTATCTATTCTATTTCTTTTTTTTTTTTACTTTTCAGGGACAGGCAAATGCTTTGTCTGAAGCCTTTAAAGTAATCAATGAATATTTACCATCTTTCAGATATAAATTTCTTCAGCAGACCCACCTGCTCTCAGAGTCTCGGAGTAGTAGAAACTCCCGGATTATAGACAGACGTCTGAGCACAGCCACAGCGCTGCATATGAAGTAGCTGAACTTGCGCTGAACTTTACTGCAAATTTGTTCTGATTATTATTCGTGTTTCTATGTGTTACATATATACACTAGACAGATTACTGAATAAGATGTTCTTTAGAGAGAACCACATTGTTGTTGGGCACAATATCTTTCATACAGCAAAGTCTGAAGTGTGTTATTTCACATAGCAATTGTGGAAATTTGTACAGATCTTAATGTTTTATAGTCGTGGATATAAGCATATAGAATGTCATTTCCTGTTCTTGTTTTCTGTAATCATTAACATCACGAAGCATCATAACAATTACAAAGCGCTGACTCCAGAGGCTCCTCCCATAAATGTTAAATAAACATCACCTCCATCAATGTTTATAGGGTTTACTTTGTTAAACAACTTGGTTTACTATTATTATTATTATTATTATTATTATTATTATTATTATTATTATTATTATAATCATCATCATCATCATTCATTCATTCATTTTCTACCGCTTATCCGAACTACCTCAGGTCACGGGGAGCCTGTGCCTATCTCAGGTGTCATCGGGCATCAAGGCAGGATACACCCTGGACGGAGTGCCAACCCATCACAGGGCACACACACACACACACTCTGGACAATTTTCCAGAGATGCCAATCAACCTACCATGCATGTCTTTGGACCGGGGGAGGAAACCGGAGTACCCGGAAACCCCCGAGGCACGGGGAGAACATGCAAACTCCACACACACAAGGTGGAGGCGGGAATCGAACCCCCAACCCTGGAGGTGTGAGGCGAACGTGCTAACCACTAAGCCACCGTGCCCCCATTATTATTATTATTATTATTATTATTATTATTATTATTATTATTATTATTATTATTATTATTATTATCATCATCATCATTATTATTGTTGTTATTATTTGTATTAGTAGTACTTGTCTTATGTGGAGCATCCTCAGATGGGTGGATGGATGGATGGATGGATAGATGGAATAACACAAACGTATGACTATGCATGGTGCAAACCTTGACAATGCGATATAAAATAGAATGACACAAATGATGTGGGAGTAATCTGAGACACATGACTAGGTCATGTGATGTGCTAGGGATGATGGGTAATGTAGCTCTTATTGACATGACGGTAACACTTTTAATTTTTCAGAAACAAAAAAATAAATGTATGCGTTGCAGTTTCTTTTTGTTTGTTTGTTTGTTTGTTTGCTTCTCTTATTAACTACATTAGAAAATCGGAACGATTGTATAAACCTGCTATAAGCGAGAACAGGAAATAATTTGTTTCACAGATGTTTCGTGACACGTAACAACAACTGATATGTCAAATCATTATGCTAATAAATGTATACGTTTCCTTGGATGATAATCAGACACTGACACTGTGTCATCACCGTTCTGCATCACTGATTCATTTCCTATAAGAGCATGAAGGGTTTGATGGATGGATTTTATGGATTGATGGATTTTATTCTGTATTTTAAGTTACAAAATCAGATAAACACCAGAGGTTAGTCTTTGGCCAACACAGAACATTCAGTGTGCAGTTACGTGTTCGAGATGGAGATAGAAGGTATGACATAGTAATGAATGATTCATAGGGTGGTTTTGACGTGCTGGGATCATCCAGTGAGCTGATTTCTTATTTCTTACAAAAAGATGGATCACGCACATTAGTGTCTGCGTTTGATTAACTCCCATAACCTTAACACAAATACCACAATGTAATTAATAACCTTCTGAGGGTGTAATTACACTGCCTGTTTTTTTTTTTTTTTTTTAGAGTGAATATGTGACTAGCATTTCTAATCGTATCCTAGCATATTCCTATATTGTATAATTCCATCCTCTGACACATTATCGCAAGCTTTGGCAGAAAAATACAACAAATATCCTTTTTTTTGTTCAGATAAGAGAAAAAATATATCTTATTTATCTCATCCTCTGCTCTGTTCACGATTCCCTTCTGAATCCTCCTTGCGTACATAAACAATAGTGATGAAACTTTGCTAGCTCACACGGTCTTCTGTTAATAAACCAGGCTTTCAGGAGCCACAGAGTCTGACATAAGTAATGAAGGTGTAGATCCATTAAACATCTTTCCAGACAGGAATACAGGCCCACATCCAGCTATCAATCATCTGAGTCCTGCGGGGTAATTAAGCTAATTAATCTTTGCTTAAAGAATAGCTATTATTTCTTAATGCTACACAATATTTGTGTGCGTTTCTCATTAACGTTTGTTTAATGAATTATGGGTATATATCTCAGCTGTGAGCAGCCTTGTCATAATATTTTACCCAAAACTTTTTACCTTCAAATTTTTGTTTTCAAAAGTGCAGAATTATTTGAAACACTCTAATAACTTACTCTATAATAATTGGGTTACACCGATGACCCATAATCCTCCTGTGTAGTCCGTATAGTTGCAGCATAGCTCGATGGCACACACTAGTTCAGGACTGGTCAGAATGACATAGTGTAGAGAATAAACACATATCATGACGCTTGTTATTGCAATCTGTTATTAAGTCAAAGGTACCATTAGGTTCATTGAGCAAATGATTTTTTTTTTTCCTCCTCTGTCTTTTGACTTCACTTTGTCTTAGTCGCTGAATTGAATTTCCCGCTTGCTAATGAGATTGTTACACCGAATCTCAGTAGAGAGACACCATGTTTCATTGTTTCCTGTCACGCATGACTAACCGTTGTCCTCTAACAAGACACACACACCCACACTAGGAGTACGTGAGTGAGCGGATTCATTGCATTTGTGTTGCATGTTTATGCGATATGTTTTAAGCTCTGAGTTGTTGATCAGAAGGTCATGGGTTCAAGTCCCAGCAGTGACATGCTGCTATTTAGCATTAACCCTCTCTGCTCAAGAGGTGTGTACCATAGCTGGCCCGGTGCTCGGACCACAATTTAGCATCAATTTATATTCGAATGCCGTGATATATATGTATGTGTGTGTGTGTGTGTGTGTGTGTGTGTGTGTGTGTGTGTGCGTGTATGAGACATAAAGATGTTTTCTTCAACATGGCACCATTGACTCCCATTGTACCATTCTTCATTTGAATTGGATAAAAAGTCAACACCATTACCAAGTTTGTGCCGAAGGACAAAACTGTAGCCGGAACATGCGCAGCAGATTCAGCCGTCATAGACACGCCCCTTGATGCTTTATATAACGAAAGCTACTACCTGTAATGTGACTTACAATGCCGCCATCCCAACACCATCCCAAACTGGTAGGTTTATTGTGAACAGCATCTACACTAACTCCTCTTCACTTGCTTTTCTTTTTCTTTTTCTCGAAGCATCCAGAGATTGTACCAGCTCTAGCTGTGTTCCGCTTCATTAAGATTTCAGACATTCTAAGAGAAGATGTTAACTCCATGTGATCTTTAAGGACAACATCCTCCTCATCAGTACAATTATCAGACTGTATCTGACTGTAGAAAGGACATTATTCATAATAACACTCTCTGGTGTTTATAACAGTTTATAATCACACCCTCCAGTGTCACCCAAATGAGGATGAGGTTCACTTTTGAGTCTGGTTCCTCTCAAGGTTTCTTCCTCTTCCATCTAAGGGAGTTTTTCCTCACCACAGTCACCTCAGACTTGTTCATTAGGGATAAATACAAACACATTTACAAACGTTTTGTACTATATTTCGTATGTTCTGTAAAGCTGTCTTGACACAATGCCCATCATTTAAATGACCATACAAATAAAATCTAATTGAATTGGTAGGTTTCATTTTAAATGGAGAACATTTATATAAAATGATAAATAATCGTTTTACACACAATTTGCACAAGCTGTCAGGAAAATGACACAAATGATCGACTGATCGGCTGCAGTAAGTTAGCTCCAGAGGATAAGATGTGGTATTAAATACTTCACTCCTTCAGTCAGTGCTGCTTGTTTTAGTAGTAAAGACTGTCATATAGTATAGACAATAAAAGGTTATAAATTTGAGTTAGTCACTTTCTGGTTTGCTAGTTATAACATCAGTAAAGTGAGCTAGCTTAGACATCAAAATAAGCAACAAACCAAAAGAAAAACCTCAGTGAATATCATGATATGTGTGTTGGAAAGTTCGTGCGTCTTCAAGAAGCTTCACTGCATCCGAGGAAGAGTCAAAACTTCTGTCTTCGTCCTGACCACTAAACATTCAAATCATCTACAGCGTACTTGACATCTGTCCTCTCTTGACAGTGTAGTTTCCTCTGTCAGTTTGCTGCAAGTAGAGTGATGTGAGAGTGATACACCTCAATCTCTGTGTTAAGTGGCCCCTCAAAAGCAATCCACATCGGACACACATCAGTACACATGGATAAAAAGCTCAACTGAGGGCGACGCCATGCAATTTGCTCTATTTCACCAAAGTGGCTCTCGGGGTTGTTCTTTACGATCAATCCATCAGAGCGCTGAAGACTTAGATGGAGAAGTGATTAAGGTCAATGATAGTTGGTGTGTAGACTAGGATAAGTGCAGGAGGTGATGAAGTCAGTGTTAGATGAGCACAGAACAATGAGCTATAGATGTAGCTATGCATGTATTTGTTACTGTGTCTGTACTTGTAATTGTAGCTGTAGCTGTGCCTGTAACTGTACCTGTAAATATAGCTGTACCTATACCTATAGCTGTAACTATAACTGTATCTGCAACTGTACCTGTAGCTGCACCACTGTATCTGTACCAGTAGCTGTACCTGTACCAGTAGCTGTACCTGTACCAGTAGCTGTACCTGTACCAGTAGCTGTACCAATAGCTATAGCTGTACCTGTACCAGTAGCTGTACCTGTACCAGTAGCTGTACCTGTACCAGTAGCTGTACCTGTACCAGTAGCTGTACCAATAGCTATAGCTGTACCTGTACCAGTAGCTGTACCTGAACCAGTAGCTGTACCTGTACCAGTAGCTGTACCTGTACCAGTAGCTGTACCAATAGCTGTAGCTGTACCTGTACCAGTAGCTGTACCTGAACCAGTAGCTGTACCTGTACCAGTAGATGTACCTGTACCAGTAGCTGTACCAATAGCTATAGCTGTACCTGTACCAGTAGCTGTACCTGTACCAGTAGCTGTAGCTATAGCTGCAGCTGTACCAGTAGCTGTACCTGTACCAGTAGCTGTACCTGTACCAGTAGCTGTACCAATAGCTATAGCTGTACCTGTACCAGTAGCTGTACCTGAACCATTAGCTGTACCTGTACCAGTAGCTGTACCTGAACCAGTAGCTGTACCTGTACCAGTAGCTGTACCTGTACCAGTAGCTGTACCAATAGCTATAGCTGTACCTGTACCAGTAGCTGTACCTGAACCATTAGCTGTACCTGTACCAGTAGCTGTACCTGTACCAGTAGCTGTACCAATAGCTATAGCTGTACCTGTACCAGTAGCTGTACCAATAGCTATAGCTGTACCTGTACCAGTAGCTGTACCTGTACCAGTAGCTGTAGCTATAGCTGTACCAGTAGCTGTACCTATAACTGTAGCTGAAGCTATACCCGTACTAGTAGCTGTAGCTGTACTTTTACCTGTAGCTGTACATGTACCTATACCTATAGCTGTACATGTACCAGTAGCTGTACCTATAGCTGTAGCTGTACTTGTACCAGTAGCTGTACCTATAGCTGTACCTGTACCAGTAGCTGTACCTGAAGCTGTATCTGTACCTGTAGCTGTACCTATAGCTGTGTCTGTACCATTGATGTACTTGTGCCTGTACCACCACCTGAAGCTGCACCTGCAAATGTAGCTGTAAATGCAACTGCACCTGTAGTTGTACTTGTACTTGCACCTGCACCTGTGCAGCAGTGGACTACTAAATGTAAAGTTGTGAGCTCAAAGCCAAGGGCCACCATGCTGCCCTTGTAAGGGTCCTTAACCCTTAAATGCTTAGTTGTATAAATCAGATAAATGCAAGTCGCTCTGGATAAAAGCGTTTGCCAAATGCTACAACTGTACCTGTATCTGCAAATTTAACAATTCTCATGACAAAAACCCGATACCTAGAGGAGCTTAACAAAACACTCAAGACATACGTATTATTAATTATATATATATTATAAATAATTACGTATTAATTAAAAATATAAAAATGGGTGTGTTCAGAGAAATTAATTCACGCTAGGGGGAAAGAGTATGCAAGCATTGTGGAAATAATTTACAGAGTCATTTTCAATAAGATAATAGCAAAAGTATGTGTTTTGTCTGTTATGGCATGTTTTTGAGCAATAAAGGGAAGAAAATGCTGAGTTTAAATTTAGAGTAGGTTTAATTTACCTCATACTTCTTCTTCGTCATCATCTTCTTTTTTTTGTATTAAATAATTGACCACCGACAATGTTTAATTTTTAGAACATAAAGATTCTAATTGTGTTAGGGAAAGGTTGTATGTGTGTGTGTGTGTGTGTGTGTGTGTGTGTGTGTGTGGCAAACTGTACTGTACTTGTTCTATTTTTATCAGCATCTACTACAAGGACACTGTCAGATGCATCACACCATCAGCCTTTAAGTGTACAATCCTTCATCCAGGCCATGAAAAATGAGCAATCACTGAGATATACAGCAAACTTTCTCCTCACCGGCTTGTACTGCTCTTGCAGAGCAAGACTGAGATTAAAAGGTTGATGAAATCATTGACATGCTAAGGGACCTTCATGCAAAGTGCTGTCTGATGCTTCGCTATTAGACACGTACAAACTTTGAATACAAATAGAGGATGAAATAAAAGCTGTTGACGTCTCAAGGCCAAGACAAGATCATCCCCGAGAGATTATATGAGGTGATATAATGGCGTGTTCATTAAGCATAATATTCAGATACTTTCAAATCCAGATTATGAGCAGATCAACGCTATTTTAACAGAACAGGAGTAGGGTCTATATATTTTGTCATAAATTCGAACATAATGTATTCGTAAAGTACACCAATTTTGTAATAATAACTACACATTGACAATGTATAAGAGGAATTACTGTTATTATTTTCTTATAACAGCATTTTCCACAAAGGTAACCCACAACAATTGACGTAGTTAAATACGTATCCCAGCATTTTCTGTCATGAGACCGCCATACCAGCAGAGGGCCCCCTCACCTAAGTACTGAACCGCCACATCTGGACTTCCTGTCAACTCCCTGACATGATATGAGAAAGAAACTTAAAGTATGATAACTTGAAGTTTGTCTTTTTAAAGTTATGAAGAACTTTTCACTTATGGAGACTTGAGTACAAAACTGTCTATCTTAAATGCAGTCCAAAGCCATCTTCATAGTTTCTAAATAGTACGATTCACAGTCGTGTCAGAAAAAGGTGATGGCACCCGAGGTGGGGATCAAATCTGGGCCTGTGATTCACCCACTATACATAGTTACAAAACCAAATGTAAGATTAAAATGAGTACGATACCAGGCCCAAGTCCAAGGGGAGAGTGAGGCACCCAAAGGCAAGGCCAAAGGGCCCAAGTGTCTATAGCAGGGCCGACCGAGCTGAGCGACTTCACTGAACTCGACTAAACTGAGTTCACTGAGCCTTGCAACATCCTTAACCGAGCTACATCCACGATGGGGTGGGGATGGTGCTGAATATATGAACATTGGGGGGTGGTACCATCCAGATGGGAACAGAGCAGGTGGGGCAACGAACATGTGGATGTAACATAAACTAAAGCACATGAGACAAAGAACATAAACAAAGACTTAAAAACTTGTCCTGCCAGGGCATCTGGATGGATCAGGCAGATCCATAGAGCAGAAGTGTTTAGGGTTTCTGCCATCACTAATTTAGTGTTAGTGGACTATAGAAGAACTTTCCTGCACTCATAATTTAAAGTCCTGTCAATAGTCTCTGTTTCACTGAACTTAAGCACAGTATATATTTTTATTTTGTTCTCAACTTAACAAATTCTGAATAAAAATCCATACCTGGTTTAATCATATGTAATGATCATCGCCTGTTTTTCCGAGCCGTTTGTTTCATGTCGTAAAATTCCTGATTCTTGATATTCTTCTGTTTCCTCATTTAGATTCCTTTTGTTAAATTCGCTAGTCTGTGGGGCTTTTTACACCTGGTCACTTCATGCGTTTTCTGTGATCCGATAGCTACCCGATGGTAAAAAGACCAGGTCTAAATGCCTTCTGAAACGTTTTGGAGACGGATATAAATCCGACGGTACAAACCACTTCAGGAGGTTTTCTGGGACGCATTTCAGATAAAACTGGACAGGTGTAAATGAATGTGGTTGTTCAAGCCACATACGTCAGCGCTATACTCCTCCCAAACGGAAGTACGTCACTCGCAGGTGACTCACGAGTCGTGCATCGCGCCAGAAATGGAAATAAGGTAAAATATATTAGCATTTTGGGTGGGAGTAGAAAGATCGGATCGATATCCGATTCGCCGAGACGCATTTATGTGGCCTAATGTAAATGGAACAGTTTTAACAAATCAGATAGCTATCGGATCAGAGAAAACACACGAAGTGACCAACTGTAAAAAGGCCCTATGTTGTTTTCAAATTGCCTTGCGTCTGTTTCTTTCCACTATCTCCGGTTGACTCATGTGTTTCTGCCTTCCTGCCGCTCGTATAAACGATTTAACTGCAATTGCATCTGTTTCAACTCTCCGATCATGAGACTAACAGGAATTTGTACGTTTCTTTGTTGCTTCTCTGTGACATGACAAGCTGCACTTTTACGTCAAAAGCAAGAGAAATAAGCTGTTAAATGATTGACAGAGTTGTACAAGATTGAAACTAATTCATATTAATTTACAGAACATGCCAGCTGTGTGTACTCCAGATCGTAACAAAGCCCACCTTTCTAAAGCCTGTTTATCTATAATGACTACATTTTATTTTAATTACACTCCAATTGGTCTAATTGCTGTTTACTGAAAGAGAAATGATAAAATAATCACATGCAGTCATCACATTGTCACCTTTTAATTTGTCTTTAATCACAGCGCAAACAAGTGAATAAGTAAGGAATAAAACATGTCAGGACGCTATGAAGCAGGCAAACACAAACACGGCTGATGTTCGCGTCTAAACAATAATTATTTGAAGACATTTTAATTCTTCTTGTATCAGATCGATCTGCCAGAAATGCCTTATTCATCAAAATGAATGAAAATAGATTTATTTGTAAAGCTTTGTTAAGACAGTCTTTATAAAATAATAATAATAATAATAATAATAATAATAATAATAATAATAATAATAATAATTTCATTTTCTTTATTTTTGAGTGTGTGTAATTTTACACTTTCCCGTTAGGGGTCACTACAGCAAATCATCAGTGTCCACCTAACTCTATCCTCATCCTCTACTCTCACACCAATTACCTTCATGTCCTCATTTAACACATCCATATATCTCCTCTTTGTCCTTCCTCTTGACCTCTTACCTGCAGCTCCATCTCCAACATCCTTCTACTAATATAAACATCTCCCTCCTCTGTACATGTCCAAACCATCTCAATCTAGTCTCTCTGTCCTTGTCCCCAAAACAGCCAACCTGAGCTGTCCCTCTGATGTCCTCGTTCCTAATCCTGTCCATCCTCGTCACTCCTAAAGAGAACCTCGACATCCTCATCTCTGCTACCTCCATCTCTGCCTCATGTCTTTTCCTCACTGCTACAGTCTCTAACCCATATCTATGGTCTGAATATAATGATTAAACTATGATAAGTTAAAAACATTAAACTTATTCTGAATTTTTATACTTTTGTAAAGCTGCTTAAAGAAAATGTCCATTGTTAAAAGCGCAATACAAATAAAATTGAATTGAATTGATTCTATTTTAATTGAATTTGATGTGTTAACATTACAAGGAGTAGAAAGATGTGCAATTATGTTATATGCAGTAACAGCACAGAATGTGTAAATATTACAGAATGAAACGTGATTTATTAGTGTGCACGTACGTAACGTAGTAACACTTAAAGGTGGGGTCTCCGTTGTTTGAGAAATGCTTCAGAAAACTGCGTCAGGCCGCCAAACAAAACAAAAACAAAAGAAAACATGTAGCCAATGAGCAGAAAGGGGCGTGTCTTGTCAATATGGGCGGAGAGAGTGTTCAGTGCGCATGTGTGACATTAACAGAAAGCGGTTTTAACATTGACATGGAGGATAAAAACAAAGAAAGAAAGCGAAGAAAGGCTTACGATAAGGTAAGAAGTAGGATGTGTTAATATAGGATCAGCTTTCCAGCGCTGGAGAGAACTGAAGGAGCAGGAAGTTGGTCACATATTCACAGATTGGAGTTTCCTGAGTCAATAACTCCTGAGCTAAACACTGTTACTACACAAATAACACCTCTTTTCTATCGTAGTAATGTAGAGACGCAGCTACAACCGTGTTTTGTGTAGTAACAGTGTTTAGCTCAGGAGTTATTGACTCGGGAAACTCCAATCTGTGAATATGTGACCAACTTTACTTAAGACGCCGAGGCGCTTTTTTCCTTCTCGATAGGTGAGTAACGTTGGTTTTGCTTTGTTACACAGAACTAATATATGCCTTTGTCCTTTACATGATTATGCTTGTGAGTCATTTTTGCTTGTTTGTTTATCTGCAATCGTATTGTTCTTCACTTCAGCTATGATAAAGACACATTTCTTTCCATTAGTTGCCTGGTTTACGTATGTATGTGTGGGCGGAGCTATCAATACAGGGGTGGGACCCATTTGGGTTAGGGGCGTGTTTGTTTTGGTGATTTCGAATGTCAACATTGGCTTTCAAACAACAGAGACCCTGCCTTTAATGTTTTTATCCCATCTTAATTTTACTGGGGAAAAAACACATTGAAATTAAAAAATTATTTTCCAAGAGTGTTCTGCCTGAGATGGGCATCAGCAGCCATATACAGTATACATAAATACACCCAACATCTAACAAATTACAATGTAATAAAACGTATAATGACTGTTGCTTCAGTCAGCTTTATGGTCGGGTCTTCATCAGAGATCATTTGAAAACTTCATCAGAAAAGACTTAGTGTTGGTTCTGTGACAAACTTAAAAATGATCCTGACCTGTTAGTTCCTCAGGAGCTCTTGGTGGGCAGAAGCTCCTTCTGTGTCTGTCAGTTCTAGGCTACAATTGGAAAAAAAAAACATCTTCTTGACTGCAACAAGCTGAACTGGCAGTAACCAGGATAGGTGGAGCCTTTGATGATAAGAGTATACCTACTAGTAAAACTAGTAGGAAGTTTAAAGAGGCTACTGTATTGACAGCATACAAAAGTAGCATCAGCTGGAATGAATATTCAGAGGCTTCAACCATCTGTTCCTCACATTGTCACTTTCCACAACTCCATTCAATTTTTTCATCTTAGTATCTCACCGGGTTAAACATGCCTGATAATTGCATCACACCTTTTCAAATTCAGATTGAAAGAAAATAAAAAAAACGTCTGTCTACTTTACGTCGTGTCACGTCGAGTCGTCGCTGGTGTGAACGCACGGCTGAAAAGTCTGGAACCGGTCATTCTTCAAAGACATGAATGTGTCATCTCCGTCCTTTTCCGACATCAAAACACGCTCTGTTTCTGTTCCTGTGGCGCCTTTCAGCGTCAGTCGAGCTCGAAGTTCTTCTCTTTTCAGGACTCTGTGAGGCTTTCTCTTTGTTCTGTCTCATGGAATACCGTCTCAGAAGAAAACGAGACGCCGAAGGATGGACATGTTTGTAAAATGTAATTAAGCAAAGTGCTGAGAATGCTCTTCATTCTTTTATCTTTGTTCAAAAGGAGAAATCTGCCATGATCTCAAACTGAGACTGACATGCTCCTCAAGCTGTGTGGAATTATAATCAGATCGAGTCCAGGGGATTAATGAAAACTTTTTCAAACTTTTGTAATGGTGTTCAGTTGAAGTTCATTTCTCAAGGACTTTTTGTAAATAATATTTTACATGTATATATATATACATATACAGTACTGTGCAAAAGTTTTAGGCAGGTGTGAAAGAAACGCTGTAAACAAAGAATGCTTTCAGAAATATAAATAACGAGTGTTTATTTCTGTCAATTTACAAAATGCAAAGTGAGCAAACAAAAGAAAAATCAAATCAAATGAATATTCAGTGTTACTACCTTTTGCCTTCAAACCAGCATGAAGTGATGGCACGACCCCCACAGAGCCCTGATCTCAACATCATCGAGTGTGTCTGGGATTACATGAAGAGACAGAAGGATGTGAGAAAGCCGACATCCACAGAAGATCTGTGGTCAGTTCTCCAAGATGTTTGGAACAACCTACCAGCCGAGTTCCTTCAAAAACTGTGTGTAAGTGTACCTAGAAGAATTGCTGCTGTTTTGAAGGCAAAGGTGTTCACACCAAATATTGATTAGATTTAGATTTCTATTTTGTTCATTTATGAAAATAAATGTTTAACACTTCCTTTTTTGAAAAGGAAACCATTCTTTGTTTACAGCATTTTTTCAAACCTGCCTAAAACTTTTGCACAGTACTGTATATATATATATATATATATATATATATATACATATATATATATATATATATATATATATATATATATATATATATATATATATATATAAGTAATAAAATAAAATATATGTGTGTGTGTGTATATATATATATATATATACACACACACATTCATTCATTCATCTTCTACCGCTTATCCGAACTACCTCGGGTCACGGGGAGCCTGTGCCTATCTCAGGCGTCATCGGGCATCAAGGCAGGATACACCCTGGACGGAGTGCCAACCCATCACAGGGCACACACACACACTCTCATTCACTCACACAATCACACACTACGGACAATTTTCCAGAGATGCCAATCAACCTACCATGCATGTCTTTGGACCGGGGGAGGAAACCGGAACATGCAAACTCCACACACACAAGGTGGAGGCGGGAATCAAACCCCGACCCTGGAGGTGTGAGGCGAACGTGCTAACCACTAAGCCACCGTGCTCCCCCCCAGGGGGAGTTCACAAGTGGATTATTGATCGCTTTTCATTTTTCAGGCTTTTCTATATAGTTATGTTCTGTTTCTTTTATTCAAGTTTCCATGCTATAGTCATTTTTTGTTTTGTTAATTTTTTATGTAAGTTATTCCTCTATGTTAACAAAAAAATGTATACGTACATTTGGGTCTGATCTGCTATATCATTTACAGCATTTATCAGACGCCCTTATCCAGAGCGACTTACATTTTACCTCAGTTTTGTACAACTGTGTGTTAAGGGCCTTGCTCAGGGGCCCAGCAGTGGCACATAGGAATCGAACTCACAACCTTCCAATTGGTAGCCCAACACCTTAACCACTAGGCTACCACATACTATATGTGGCAGATTGATGCTACTGTGGAAATCCGGGTTCAATCCCCACTTCTGGCAGCGGCAGCGTTACACATCAATATTAACCTAATTAAATGACAAAAATTCAGTCCATCCCATGTTTTCTGTGAATTTTTATTATACCGTTTGAGTTCTCTTGTATTTTATTTTTCTATGTAATTGTTTGTGCTATTTTGTGTGTGTTTCTTCTTTTTACTTCACCAGTTCCTCATGTTCCCCTGATTTCTTTTTTCTATATACACATTATGTTATATATGCTTCCCTATATTTATATATATATATATACATTTATGTGAAAAAAATTAGGACAGTCCATGAAAGCCTGTGTTTTTTTTAAATAGTAAAACCTATGGGCATTTGATCTTAATTTTTAAGAATATTGGGAAATATTGGAAAAAGTGTGTGTTCGGGAGCAGTGGGCAGCCATTTATGCTGCGGCACCCAGGGAGCAGTTGGGGGTAGTTCGGTGCCTTGCTCAAGGGCACCTCAGTCGTGGTATTGACCGAGACTCAAAACAACAACCTTAGGATTTGGAGTCAAACTCTCTAACCATTAGGCCACGACTTCCCCACGCCCTACATTTATTTGTACTTAAAATGGATAAAATGACCTACAGCTCTTGGAATGGATATAAAAAGATCTCAAAAGAATTTGTAATACCTGTAAATTCACCAAGGACTCGCTGAAAAGTAAAAAACGTAGAATTCTGTAATGGCCGAGTCAAAGCCCAGATCTAAATCCTATTGAGATCCTATGTGGAGATTTGAAATGGAGTGTGAATGTAAGAAACCGCTTAAACATCACACAGCTGAAAGAGTTCTGCATTAAGGACTGGGGGAAACTTTCTTCCAGTCGATGACAGAAACTGGTAGATGGATAAAGAAACATCTCAGTGTGGTTATTTCAGCCAAAGGGGGAAACACTAGATATTAGAACACAGGGTGTACAAACTTATTCCTCAGTTCCTCAATAAAATACTTATATTGTTGATTTCTTTTGTTTAATAAGTGAAAAGTGATTTTTGTTTGTTATTTACAAGCAATAACATCACTTTTGTCTACCGGTACAAATTAAAAGAAGATCAGAAATTGACGTGTTGACGTTTTTTAATAAAGAACTGAATATTCAGTGGATAGTTTTCGTTATTTCACCTGACTATCTATATTCTGATTTCTGTTTTTCTTGTGTTTAGTTTTTCCCTAGTGTTCAGCCTGTATTTGGTCATTTTTATTTTCCCGGGTTTGATTTGTACCCCATACCAACCCCCCACCCTACCCACTCCTCACCCCAACATATTTACACTCTGTTGTGTCTGTGCTAGGTTTTGACACTTGTTAAGTGTTTCTTGTCATTCTTTGTCTCCTTGGTGTTTCCTGATTGCTCACACCTCACACCTCTTTCTCACACCTGCAGTTGGTGCAGAATGCTGCAGCAGGTTTGTAAAAAGGAACGTGTAATGCCGCTTTTCCACCGAGGCACTTTGAGTGCTGGTTCGGAGCCTAATTTAGAACCAGTTCTTTCTTTTTTGACACACAAAGCACCGGCTCTGAACCAGGAAAAGTGGTTCTTAAGTAGCACCAAAACGTTGCTGGTCTAGACTTAAGAACTGCTTGTGTCAGGGGCTGTGGGCGGGGCTGGGGGCGGGGCTACTGTTAGTGCATTTGATGTACCTTAAGTATACTAATGTTTAATACACTTTTACTTTACCGCGATATGATACATTATCAGCACACATGATAGTAGGTAGCTAAATGCTAAGGCTAGCATTTTTTCTGTGTTAATGATAAAATAACGTTATGTACTTTCTCGATTACAACCTTCGTTTATACAGATTACATGGAGCTGCACGTACACGTTGGATTCGCCGCGTTTGGATGCCAATGTAGGTTCACAAAGCCATGAGCATTAACAGTAAAGCAACATCCCCCATTGTTGATGTTGTGTTTGTGTTTGTCGCTGCTGCGCTAACGTTGCTGTGTAACGTGACACGTATACAGTGACGTCAGACTCGGCTCTGTGATGCTCTCTAACCGATGGAAAGGCAAACCGGTTCTTAGAAGGTTCACCAGTGGAACCAACTTTGAACCAGCACCAGTGCTAGTGCTGAACCAGCACCCGGTTCTTTTTGGTGGAAAAGGAGTATCAGTGTGATCATATTTCTTCTATACTAGAATATCTTCATTGGCTTCCAGTGCATTTTAGGATTCATATTAAGGTTCTGGTGTTTGTTTATAAAAAGTCCAGAGTGACTTACAACTGAGGGTTAAGGGCCTTGCTCAGGGGCCCAGCAGTGGCAGTTTGGTCCTGGGGTACGAACCCATGACCTTCCGATCAGTAGTCCAACACCTTATCCACTGAGCTACCACTTCCCTTAGAATCCCTTGACTTTGTAGTTCACAAATCCATACAATCTGTTTCAACTCTCCATTTATGAAAGTAACAGGAGTTTGAACGCTTTGTACAAGCTGAATTATTTTTAGTTTATTAACTTAGCAAGAAAAAGACAAGTTGGGACTGACGTGCTATAAATGATAGACAGTGTTTCAGAGAATTTGATTGATATCACATGCATAAATCTATAATATGGTTATGGCTCAAAATATCATCTATATAATCTTGTGTTTTGTGTGAACACGCGTTAAGTTATCTGAGATTTTTTTAAAGGTCTGGTTTCTCAGTTTCACAAATTCTATTTGTATGTTGGACATGGTTTGTCCAAATAAAACACAAGCTGTGTAAAAAATCTAATGGAATCAACATCAACATCAATCAATCCACATCAACAAACTAGAAAACTGTGTATAATGTCACTGTAGTCAGCATTTGGCTTTTTTTTTGTTCTATACATTTTTACTCAGAGAGAGAGAGAAAGAGAGAGAAAGACAGAAAGAGAGACAGAGAGAGAGAAAGAGAGAGAGAGAAAGAGAGAGAGAGAGAAAGAGAGAGAGACAGAGAGAGAGAAAGAGAGAGACAGAAAGAGAGACAGAGAGAGAGAGAGAGAGAAAGAGAGAGACAGAAAGAGAGAGAGAGAGAGAGAGAGAGAGAGGAAGAGAGAGAGGGAGAGAGAGAGGGAGAGAGAAAGAGAGACAGAGAGAGAGAGAAAGAGAGAGAGAAAATAGGAACTTAAACCTGTCCTGTTTTTTTCTTTAGAACACATTTCCTCTCACAAGCTTCAGTATATCATAAAAAGCTCTGCAGATATACATTTTAGCAGCAGCAAACTTTAACTACACATAGACACAGATTAAAATATCTCTCACAGCCATAGCCAAACTCTCCACCACGCCTGAGGGCAAAGCTGATAAATACCAGGGGCATGAAATTGCCTGTGCATGTGATAATAAACCTGATAATGGAACCGTCTATTTATCTGCTCAGTGAGTAATTACCAGCAAAGATGGAGCAGGAAGCAGTCAGGAAGCCATCAGGAAGCAGGACGTGGAGTGTAGAAAGCTGCTGGGAGACAAAAGGGAAGCCATTTTTATTGGGGTCCATCTGGAGAGCCGGGAGGTGAAGAAACCGACGTCTTTTCTGAATCTGATGGCTGATCCAGTCCCAGCTGCTGGATTGTGTTGGAGCTAGAGGCTGTGTGGTACAGCAGCTGTTAGTAAGCTACTGTAGCAGTGATGGGATTTGTGCAAGTGCAAGTGTATATTGCATTGTTTTACACCCATAGAAATTATAATCCAGGATGATTTAATACATGAGGTGTAATTTGTGCTCTGGTAAAATTCTTCTCCTTCACCACAAACTATTGCCATGTTCCAGACTCATAATTAAAATAAATACATCATTAAATAGGGGGACATAGTGGCTTAGTGGTTAGCACGTTCGCCTCACACCTCCAGGGTTGGGGGTTCGATTCCCGCCTCCACCTTGTGTGTGTGGAGTTTGCATGTTCTCCCCGTGCCTCGGGGGTTTCCTCCGGGTACTCCGGTTTCCTCCCCCGGTCCAAAGACATGCATGGTAGGTTGATTGGCATCTCTGGAAAATTGTCCGTAGTGTGTGATTGCGTGAGTGAATGAGAGAGTGTGTGTGTGCCCTGTGATGGGTTGGCACTCCGTCCAGGGTGTATCCTGCCTTGATGCCTGATGACGCCTGAGATAGGCACAGGCTCCCCGTGACCCGAGGTAGTTCGGATAAGCGGTAGAAAATGAGTGAGTGAGAGAAATCATTAAATAAATGTCTGTCCCAGTCCTTAAATATAAAATGCGCATGACCTTCAAATATAATCAATAAAATACTTTTATTTATTTAATTATTTTTTGTATTTAATGTGTATTTACCCAAGTTATTTTTCCTCAAACACTTATTCATCTCCAGTAGCCACTTTAATCAGGAACTGGAATAAAAAATAATAACCTTTAGACATTAAGTACAAAAAAAAATCTATAGCAACCCAGACAGACAAATGGCAAAACTGCACCCAGTAAAATGAGCTCCGTCTCGAACCCATGACCCTGGAGCTTTGAAGTGACGACGTTACCCCAACCTAATTAGTCAGAGTGAGATTTTCTGTGGTTCCCTGCTGTCGTGTGTTGTGTCCTTACTGTTTGTTCTCTTTTTCTCATCAGAATGTTTTCTCCACAGGCAAAAAAATAATTTGTTCCTCTCATGTCAGCAGCTTAACACAAGCGCTAAGCAAATTTGTTGTTAGCATCGTGCAAATGCACCATGCTGCAAAGCGTCCATTTAGCAGAAGCCGCTTAGTTTAAGCCTCGGCGTAATCATCGCCAACATCCGAGTGTTTCTGTATCCTCACGCCCAGTGCAGATGGAAACTGTAGCAGTTGGAGATCAGATTCCGGACATATCTAAGCTTTCTGCTAGTGGCACTGAGTTAAATGCAGGTAATTAGAAGGGAGCGGCTGTGTTTGCGCTTGAATACATGCTCCCAAAACATACACACACACACACACATTGCTTTACTGCTGGCTTGGTTTCATCCCCATGGCTGCTCGTTTCAATCTCACACCATCTGGACATCAGAGCACTGTTTAAATGTAAATGAAATGCTTTTCTTTATGCAGAAGTGTCTCACCATCCTCTACACGTGTCTAAAAACATGGACTAGAATATGCTTAAATATTTTGGGGTTATATTTTGTAAAGAAAAAGACTTGATTCTGTTTACTTTGACTGATCTATGACTCAGGCTACTCCTTTTTTTATTAATATATAATTTTTTAGGTTATTTGGATAGTTGGAATATGAAAACCTGCAAATTTCTGTCTTGTGTTTGTCAACCTGGTGATACTCAGAAATAAAAAGGACCCTGCAGGTGTACTACGATGCCTGATGTGCTTTACTGGTGATTAGCATCTTACCTTAAAAAGCCAGACTTCCCTGTAACAGGTAGTTTAATAATCTACGACATCTGCTTTCAGTTTGCAAGCAGAAAATCATCAGAATAATAATAATGCTGCCAACTGTTTTTTATAAAGGTGATGCAACTTCCTGGTTGTTGGTGTCTCTTGATTACCTGATGACTCCATGTTTTATTACTGAGCATTGCGTGTGTTTAAGTGAATCAAGTGACGTATGACAAAAAGTGAAAGTGACGTGACATACGGCTAAGTACGGTGACCCATACTCAGAATTTGTTCTCTGCATTTAACCCATCCAAAGTGCACACACAGCAGTGAACACACACACCGTGAACACACACCCGGAGCAGTGGGCAACCATTTATGCTGCAACGCCCGGGGAGCAGTTGGGGGTTTGGTGCCTTGCTCAAGGGCACTACAGTCATGGTATTGCCGGCCTGAGACTCGAACCCACAACCTTAGGGTTAGGAGTCAGACTCTCTAACCATTAGGCCATGACTTCCCAAAATGCCTACTTCCCAAAAGGAAGTAGGAAGTTGGCTTAAAGGAATGGAAAATGTAGCAACAAGGGTTGGAACCACAGAGGCTTGGACCCAAAGAGGCTACAGAAAGCTATTTAGATATAAATTATACCCCCATCGATTCACAAAAGAACCTCCTGCATCTTTCCTTCCTCTCGGGATTCTCCTGAAATTGTGATGGACGACTTGGATATTGAATCAGAGTTCGATCCCTACCTCTGTTGGTGTCATCATGATTGAAATATTGACTATGTGTACAGTATGTGGCAAGTCTGAGAGAACTAAACGAGTACATTAAATTCCATTACATAACATTTTGACTTGTATGATACAAGCGATGGGTAGTGTAGGACCTGGAGGTCAGTGAGATCTTTATTGTCCTTCTTGCAACATTGTATACATTTAGGGTATTTGGCATACACCCTTACAAGGGTGTCGATTTGGGTAGGGACGGTAGGAACACTCAATTGTCCCTAGCAATAATTCCACCAAGCCTATATATATATATATTTATACATAACCACTGATGTCCGTCTGTGTCTTGTGTTGTTTTACTTATTTCTTTTAACATTTATCCAGGAATCATTAAATAAGATGAAACATATTTTACAACAGCGTTCTGTAAAAATAGCGCAACTTGTGGAACACAAACGGTTAACAGATTTACCCCCTGCAATGAATCCCGCCTCTGTAACTCACCTCTCTAAAAGGATTGGCCTTTGTCTTTTTTGAGTCCTGCTCTCTAACCCACGTCGCTGTTTGATTGGCTTTGTCTTTCTCGCTAATGTGTTGAGGTAGGAGGCTGCAGCTATATTCCGTTGTATGAAGCAATATGCAACGTGATTATGCAGGCTAAGAAAGTATTCTTATAACAACAGTTTTATTCACAAAATACGGGGAATGTTGTGTCACACATCGATTCAGGGGCAGTGTTTTTCATAGTACATTACGATCCCATATTAACCAGATACGTTGCAAATTTAAACATTAGTGTGTACAGTATGAATTTGTGTATATCTATAACAGTCACTTAAATAAATGGATCTAACACAGGTGTGAGGGCAAATGGACTGCGAGAGAGGTTTGAAAAGGGTAAAACTGTGCTTGGATTCTTTCTGGCATGGGACAAGACATCTCAGTAAAACTAGCAGAAGTGGGAGGGGTAACTCACTTTACGCACCACAGTAACCTCCTTGTCCTCATGTGTGTATGACGTTGCTTCCTGTTATCACGTGCGCAAACAGACAACATGGCGCCCCCATGCTTGCAAAATGCGCCAAAAACTACTTTTAAACAGGAAATGACGGAATTTTACCGTACATATTTACAGCGGGTCTATTCGGACGGGATTAGTATTACCTGAGGTCATTTTTCCGGACCTTTTTACAGAAGGTAAAAGTCGCCGTAATCTTTACTGACATTGTCCTTAATGATTACCGAGATGGCACATTCGGACGGGACTAAAATCACCGAGAAGCTCTGGTAATAATTAGTTTACCCCCACGTCCCCACGTAAAACTAATCCCGTCTGAATAGGGCTTAAACAAATGAGGGTGAAGAGCATTGCACAAGGTACTAGCAACGGACACTTGGTGGACCTGGGATTTGAGCTTACAGCCTTCTGATCAGTGGTTCAACACCTTAACCACTAAGCTACCACATCCCAATGAGAGGAAGAAAAATGTTTGTTGTACCTAGTGCCTATGGAGTGCTGAGAGCCAACAGAGTGCATTAAAATTAATAAGCATGCAGGGAGAAGACATGGAAAATAGTGGAGTAAGTTCCTCCAATTTTCATCCAACCCCACTTTAGATAATTGTAGATCCGTAACCCTTTAGAGGTCCGTTGTACTTGCTACGTATTTGCAGACTTTTCCTTGAATTTTAAAGACATTTTTCTTTTTAGTATGCCTTGAAGTGATTTCCTTCCAGCTTCTCTGCCTTGCGATAGTTTGCTGCAAATGTGACAAAAGAAGGATGTGACACTGCAGAGTTTGACTACTTCCCTCATTAGACATTTTTTATTTTTTGAAAAATAGTCAGTATTTGAACAGGAAAGTTGGTATATAAATGACCATACTAGTTGTTGAAGGTTGCTCTTGCATAGCTAGGGTTAATAGATACGTTGGGGCATGAAATAGAGTTAGAAGATTGAGCTTTTGAATCATGGGGAATAATAAAGGAATAATAGAGGAGGGATATGCTGTGAATAAAAATACTGCAGTATTGTGGGAGTTCTAGTGTAAATAGCTAGTTATACTGTATTACAGTCAGCCGGCAGACAGTAGTTAGTGCCATGGCTGTGCCCTTAAAACTGCTCCTGGTTTCCCTAAAAAACACAACACTATATATAGAGCTCAGTACTGAGGATTTTATCTAAATTAGAGACCTGATACACAAACTGAAAAAACTCTGTAGGCAAATGCTACCAGATACACAGTGTAGGTCTCAGCATTGGCACGGTGGCTTAGTGTTTAGCATGTTCGCCTCACACCTCCAGGGTTGGGGGTTCGATTCCCGCCTCCACCTTGTGTGTGTGGAGTTTGCATGTTCTCCCCGTGCCTCGGGGGTTTCCTCCGGGTACTCCGGTTTCCTCCCCCAGTCCAAAGACATGCATGGTAGGTTGACTGGCATCTCTGGAAAATTGTCCGTAGTGTGTGATTGCGTGAGTGAATGAGAGTGTGTGTGTGCCCTGCAATGGGTTGGCACTCCGTCCAGGGTGTATCCTGCCTTGATGCCCAGTGACAGGCTCACAGGCTCACCGTGACCCGAGATAGTTCGGATAAGCGGTAGAAGATGAATGAATGAATGAATATACAATCCTAGGTAGGAAGTGTGCTAATGCTAATGCTGCATTTATTTATTTGTTTGTTTGTTTGTTTGTTTTTTTGTTTGTTTGTTTTTCTATTTAATTTTATTCATCCTAGATGACATTTATGGTGTTGAAGAACCAAACCACCATCAGAGTTCAGCAGAATATTTCACCTAATCGATATTCACTGTGAATGACCATTAGCATGTAATATTTCTCTTAACAAACCTTCCAGATTCGGATGGTCTTTAAAACAGATTTGAAATAGACACACAATAATATCCAGGGTTCAGGTGCAGAGTTGTGTTTATAAATTAGAAGCGAGCAGTTGTAATTACACCAGCATGGCACTACTGCATCACTGCAACATTGGCACTAGCTGCGAAATGCTATTTTGTTGGCAAAATGATGGAGAAAATGAAAAATCACACACTTGGCTACCCATTACACACGAAGTCTCTTCCCCACCTGCTGCTGTATCGTTCCTTCTCTCTCAACTCTCCTGCTGCTTCTGTGTGGATTCAGGAAACTCTAAGACTAGAGATTTAAACACTAGCATTAGCAGATGCTCATCAAGAATTGATAATAATCTTTATGTGATTCATTTAACGTATATATGAATATAAACTATATCGGGTTATTCATTCTTAACCATAATCTCATTGATTACAAAACAACAACAGCTGTGTGGTGAGGTGGCGTAACTTGGTATCTATGGATGTCCTAAATTCAACTAGACATCCTTTTACCGTTACACTGTGTTTTACCCAAATGATGTCTTTTAGTCCTGCGCATTTCATAGCATCTGATAATTCACACTCTACTTCCTCTACCTACGGCTTTGTGACGCGAAAGCCTGTCAGTTCTACTGATTTAGTTCTACTCATTTGGAGCGCCTACATTCTCCATCCAGTGTGCTGCCAAATGATCAATTCTAGCTCATTTTCAGACATGACTTGACAGATGATGACTGGGAAAAGAAATAAGTGTGCAAGTACATATCTCACTCACTCACTCATTTTCTACCGCTTATCCGAACTAACTCGGGTCACGGGGAGCCTGTGCCTATCTCAGGCGTCATCGGGCATCAAGGCAGGATACACCCTGGACGGAGTGCCAACCCATTGCAGGGCACACACACACACTCTCATTCACTCACACAAGACAATTTTCCAGAGATGCCAATCAACCTAGCATGCATGTCTTTGGACCGGAGGAGGAAACCGGAGTACCCGGAGGAAACCCCCGAGGCACAGGGAGAACATGCAAACTCCACACACACAAGGCGGAGGTGGGATTCAAACCCCCAACCCTGGAGGTGTGAGGCGAACGTGCTAACCACTAAGCCACCGTGCTCCCCAAGAACATGTCTGTACTATTTATTATGTTAATGTTTCTGCTGGTCAGATGTTTAGACGAAGCCTTTCAGTACCTCACACTGCGTGCACATATGGACTTATTTATTAATTTTTATGTTTCCTTGTTTACTGAAACTTCTGCCGTTACTTTATTTTATAGTCATGTAGGGTTTTCTACGGTCCATTAGCACTGAACGTATTCCTGCTGTTCACACTCATATAGAATGATAGAAGCTTTAAAAATTGTTGTTTTTGCATTGCAGAACTCAGCATGTGTACAAGTACTGGGCTTTCAAAAAGAGCTTGTGCTGTTCTCCACAAGTCAGTAGCTGACACTTGGTACACACACACACACACACACACACACACACACACACACACACAATATAAGAGTCTCAGTGGTGATGCCTACTGTCAAAGAAGCTGCCCTGTCTGCCTGAAATGTCAACAAAATGACATTAAACAAACCACATCGTACTTGAATCAAGCCTCTCAACATCCATCCTGACACCAAACAGCTGTGAGAGAAACAAAGCCTCTTCCTCGACACATCCTCTTTCGTCTGAAGGAAGCTACACCTGTCTCGTCGGCTTTCTGAGAACTTACACGGGAATTTTAAGCAGGATCGTTCTATACATCTTTTCTCAATTATGTTATAACATGTGCATAAAATCTGCTGCACGACAGGCAACGCCACTGGTTTCTTCGCCAGATGTAGAACTTGTAAGGTTCCTGTTATTTCACAATACATTTTGGACAAATCAATCGATTTCTCCTTCAGAGATGGAGAGGTTAGGAGTGTTTGATTAGAAATGCGGCCGATCTCCATGACAGACTAATTTTAATGTCATTAAATGTAAAATCATCGATGTTACCGTTAGTTTCTTTATAAAGAGGCTTTAAGTCACGTTCGAGTACAACGCTAACCATAAGCCGTATAAAGAAAAGCACCTGATGACCTTTTATTCTAAATCAACTCTGCCCCCTGCTGGTGCTCCGAATACAATGAACACCCTTCCCGTTACTTCATTAAACACGTAATCAGTCCTCAGATTTTTTTTTCCTGGCTCTGTTAATGTTTAGCTGCAGCACTAAACTGTCACATGTTGCTGCGCCGTGCTCAAACTTTACTGAATTCTCTGCTTGTCACGTCTTAGATAAAAGCATAAAAAAGGCTCCGGGTGTTTCATTCCTTAACTGAGACATCACCATGGAAACATGATGCATGGTGTGTGTGTGTTTATGTGTGTGTAGTCAGAAGCTTCCTCATAAGGAAGCCGAGGCATTAGGGCATGACTCTCTGAAACTTTAGAGAAACAAATAGAGGCATTTGAATAAAGTGCTAAAGTGTCACCTAGAGTATAAATAAGCAGAGTGTTAGCATGTGTGAACTGTGAGTTGGTGTGATACTGTTTTGATATCATTTGTATATTTTTCATTGTATATATTCAGAGTCTGGATATATTCTGGTTAGTCTGGATATCTGTCCCGAGATGCTTGGAGGTTGGAAGCAAGTACAGGTGGTTTTTCTAAAAATCAAATGAGGAACATTTAGAAATCATATTAACAGTTAAAAATTAGTAACTAAGGCTAAAGAGGAATGTGAATAACATTATAATGATGGTGACTGTGATCATGGGAGTGCATGTGGTTGCTGGGAGATGGACTGTGGTGGCCATGTTTGTAGACCATGATGTAACAAAGTTATGACAATATCAATATTAGTCATATCATCTGTGAAATTCAAACCTCCAAGTTCACTACATGGTCCTGTAACAAGACTGAAATACGGCACCAGAGGCGGGTATAGGACCCAGTGTCAGGAGTCAGCCCAGACTTTGGCCATGTGAATCTGTTGATGTTCTGTGTTCACAAATCTGCCCCACCCTCGTCTCTTCTCTTTCTGCACATCTGTTCCTCATGTCTAATTGTCTTGTCTATTTAACTGTGCCACGTTGCCTTGAGCAGCGCAGAATCCTCTGTTGTTATTTGTCGTGTGTCCGAGTCTGTGTCTGTTTCGTGTTTTTTTTTAGTTAATAAACCCTGTTTATTTTAGCTATCCTGCATTTGGGTCTATTTTATCCCCGCCCCACTGACACCCAGGTCCTATCCTCTTCGCACTGTAGCAAATCAGACCCAAATGCAGAGGTGGGTAGTAACGAGTTACATTTACTCCGTTACATTTACTTGAGTAAGTTTTTGAAAAAAATGATACTTCTAGGAGTAGTTTTAAATCAGTATACTTTTTACTTTTACTTGAGTAGATTTGTGAAGAAGAAACTGTACTCTTACTCCGCTACATTAGGCTACAATGAGCTCGTTACTTTACTTTTTACCTCTTTGGTATTCTACGCATCAATTATAATGTTTAATTTTGACAGATAGATAAACTTCCGCTACAGCTCTACCACGTGACTGTGTTTCACCAGTCAAACGTAGTTGTGCAGTCACGTCACGTTACCATACTCAATCTCAGCAGCGGGACACGTTAGTTACAGTAGCAACACAAACGTGTCGGAATCAACCGTCGGCAACGCAGACACAAACGAGGAGGAAAACCCGCACCCCGGCCTCATATTGAAAGCATGTTTACCTTAGTAAAAGTGCGAGAGAGCAGCTACATTATGAGGTGTCTTCTGTGTCTGCCAAAGCAAACGGACATTTCAGAATTCAAAAACTCAACATCTAACTTGAGGAAACATGTAGCGGTAAGTTTCCTAAATTTTTTATTTTTTTTGCTATAGATAGGCGCATGTTTGTCTGTTATTGATCTACTCCATACCTTTCCTCACATCAAGAATCTGTCACTCAAAGTCAACACAGGTCTTCCTGCATCTGCAGCCTGTGAGAGACTTTTCAGTCATGCAGGACTCCTGTTCACTGCTAAATGATCACAGCTTCACAGGAAGAACCTTGAGAGAAAGCTACTGTTGAAGTTTAATAGTGACATCACTGAGTGATTTTTTTTGATGAAATAGTTTGTTTCTGCATGAGAATTTATGGGCTGTCTCGTTCTAGTTCTGCCTGGTAAAAAAGTATAAAGGTTTGGAAATTTGTGTTACTTGTGCGTATTTATTTTTTATTTATTCATTCATTCATCTTCTACCGCTTATCCGAACTACCTCGGGTCACGGGGAGCCTGTGCCTATCTCAGGCGTCATCAGGCATCAAGGCAGGATACACCCTGGACGGAGTGCCAACCTTTCGCAGGGCACACACACTCTCATTCACTCACACAATCACACACACTAGGGACAATTTTCCAGAGATGCCAATCAACCTACCATGCATGTCTTTGGACTGGGGGAGGAAACCAGAGAACCACGGGGAGAACATGCAAACTCCACACACACAAGGTGGAGGTGGGAATCGAACCCCCAACCCTGGAGGTGTGAGGCGAACGTGCTAACCACTAAGCCACCGTGCCCCCCTTATTCATTATTATTTTATTTATACTTGAATTTACCTGAATTTTTTTAATTTAAGCTATTTTGTAATTAATTAATTTTATTTTATTGATTGGATGAGCCATAATTTGCCTAAAGATTATTTAGTATTTTTGTCTGTCTGATTGTTGTCTTGTGTTAAAAAATAAATCAGACGTTACTCAACAGTTACTCGGGTACTTGAGTAGTTTTTTCACCAAGTACTTTTTTACTCTTATTCAAGTAATTATTTGGATGTCTACTTTTTATTTTTACTTGAGTCATATTATTCTGAAGTAACAGTACTTTTACTTGAGTACAATTTTTGGCTACTCTACCCACCTCTGCCCAAATGCAGGGATTCAGTGCGTTTACTACTTTTAGTTAAACTAACGAACTATACAAAAGACATGGATTACATAACATAACTGTGGCATAGCAACTTGGTTAACATAACATGAATATTACAAGGGAACAAGTGACTTGACATACGGCTAAGTACGGTGACCCATACTCAGAATTCGTTCTCTGCATTTAACCCATCCAACGTGCACACACACAGCAGTGAACACACACACACCCGGAGCAGTGGGCAGCCATTTATGCTGCGGCGCCCGGGGAGCAGTTGGGGTGTTCGGTGCCTTGCTCAAGGGCACCTCAGTCGTGGTATTGCCGGCCCGAGACTCGAACCCACAACCTTAGGGTTAGGAGTCAGACTCTTTAACCATTAGGCCACGACTTCCCACCATATACATAAACAAGTCTCTTCATAAAAACTTGATTGGCTCAGCATCCTGCCTATCAGCTGGTAAGTAAAAGCTATGTTAATATAAACATTCATGTGTTCTAACATCGATACAATGACTAACCCCAAAAAGACTTCCCTATTGGATTTGGTTGCCATGCGGACTGTACTTCCTTTCGTCTGCCCCTCCGGTTGATTATTAACGTTGCCGTTCTCACCTCATATGGATCCAGCTAATCTTTCGTTACACGTATCAAACGTAATGTTGACTTAAAATCATAATGAGATAAAGGTTATTTTAATATATTTTAAGTTTATTAAAACATTTTGGGATTGCACCAAACTGACAGCCAATGGAGCTGGATGTAATTCTGCTCTTCACTCAAGCTGAACATCATAATCATCGAACGTTAGCAGCTTTTTGATACTAACCTTCAGGTTCCTAGTGAAAGATTTACCCACTGAAACACAAACAAGTTTTTGGGACTTGTATATTTATATTTTTAGGGTGTTCATGAGGGACCAGCAGAAACTGCCGAAGTTTCTGCAGAAGAAGCATCAGATGGTGTCTAATGGTCAGTTTGTGTCGAGTCAGCTTGTTCTCCACAATCCCTTGAAGTACCTGCTGTATAATCATCCATGCTACACACTCTAGCGGCCTAAGTAGGAGAAAAAAGCTTTATAATGACATCCTGGATTTTCAGTTCTGCTCCACAGCGTCCTCGTTAACTCGTCTTCCGTTAACAGGTGGCACGAACGAGGCTTGTGTGAGCAAATAAAAGTAATAAAGTGCGCACCTCAGGACAAGCTACAATAAGATGTTTTTTTATGTTTATCACATAAACCTGTACAAACTTTCAAATCCCACATGATGCCTCAGTTTGTTGACTGAAGCAGGAGTCCAGAGCAAACACGTGTCGTCTGCTGCCAGCGGCTCTTATCGGTCCAGTACAGCGGCGTCTGAACGGCTCACGATCCAAACACGATTCATCACAGCACACGGCCTCGTTCACGCTCGCCTCCACGAGTCACTGAGTCAGTGAGGAACATCAGAGGTACAGAAGAATCAGCGTCCTTTTAGACCTCAAGACATAAAATTCTCTGTCTCTGGGACTGATCTGAGGAATAAACATGGCTGCAATCTCTCTCTCTCTCTCTCTCTGCCCCAAAGCATCAGTCTCTTCAGCTGATTATGGAGCAGAGACCATAAACAGGAAGGTTCAAAGACAATGAACATGAAAAAATTCCAGCCCTGAAAATGATCTGACTTCTACACACTTCTTTTTACTTAAGCTAAAGACTAAATGTAAATGAATTTTGAAAATGAAAATGCAAAAAAAAAAAATTAAAAAAAAAAAAATTACATAAAAATATTTCATAATATAACAAAACCTATATAAATAAAATATAAACACTATTAGTCACAATAATAATAATAATAATAATAATAATAATAATAATAATAATAATAATAATGAAAATATAACTGTCACATCCAGGGAAGGAAGGAGACAGACCCGTTCACAGGATAGCTTCAAAGGAATTGGGTTTAATAAATAATAAAGACAACACAGAAAAAAGGACGAGGACTAAACTAACACAAATGACGAGACCTAACCTTGACTACACGTGACCAATGAATCCGCGCTGCCATCGGCAACGTGGCTCACTTAAATATAAAAGACAATGATACACAATTAGAAACAGGTGTGGAGACAGGGAGGAGTGAACGAAGGCGGGGCAGACACGTGACAACAACAATAACAATTGCACATGGCCAAAAGTCCGGGCCGATCCCTGACATTAACATTTGGACATATTTTAATTACATTATTTAAGCATGTTTAAATTTATATTTTATTTGTTTATTATAAAATAAAAGTATATGATCATAATCATTTTTGCCTTTAAACACGATCGTTAAAATTAAAATATTAATATTTGACATGGTTAAATATTTCTCATTTGAATGTTATCTATCAGTGTATGTCACTTTCACTAGTTTCACTAAGTTTAGGATTATTTAAGATGATTTTTAATTATTAAAAACTTTATATATTGCCAGTAGATTTGGCACTTCTTTATTTATGTATTTAATAATAATAATAATAATAATAATAATAATAATAATAATAATAATAACTAACTAACTGATTGATTGATTGATTGATTGATTGATTGATTTATATATTTATTTTTTTGCTTGTGATGTGTTACATGTTATGATATGTTAGCATAGTACTGTGTGTGTGTTTGTGCATGTGTTTGTGTGTGTATGTGTGTGTGAGAGAGTGTGTGTGTGGTGTGTGAGTGTGTGTGTGTCTGTGTTTGTGTGTGTTTCCCTCTCGTCCTGCTGACAAAATAACTGATGCTCCTCTGTTATTGCCATCGTCCTTGATGTGGACTGCAGTGAAAGTTTCATGTGTTGGTGAAAAGCAGCCGTGTTTGTCGTCTCTCTGGACTGGCGTCTCGGTGTACGCGGAGTTGACGAGTGTGATTTACCATAAAGAGACAGAAAGGATGAGTGTTGACGAGGCTGCTTTAATAATGATCAATGCTGCTCCTGTTCCCCAGACAGCCTTCATTATCCCGAGCTAAAAAACACACAGGGACCTCCGGGAACAGCATCCATCTAGACACTGTGTGAGTGTGTGTCTGTGTAATTTCTAGTCACGATAAATTGCACCAGTTTTCCCATCATCGTTAACTTCCCAAACACTTATGTATTGATCTTGAACTCAGACGTAAGTGTGATTTCTGGACATCTTTTTATGTATTTCAAAAGGAAAACTGGAACTCAAATATCTTTGGAATGCTGAATTGTTTTAGTATTAGACAGCTTCAAATTAGCTATTAGCTATCGGCTAGTTACTATCATGCTAGGTAACATTTGAGAGATTTTCAATGAACTATTAGCATTTAGATAGTTTATACAGTTTGAGTTACCATGCTAACTACCATCTGAGACTCTAAAACTGAGATATTAGCATTAAGCTAGTTAATATAGCCAGATTTACCATGCTAACTATGATCTGAGACTCTAAAACTGAAATAATAGTGTTGAGCTAGTTAATATAGCCAGATTTACCATGCTAAATATGATCTGAGACTCTAAAACTGAAATATTAGCATTAAGCTAGTTAATATAGCCAGATTTACCATGCTAACTATGATCTGAGACTCTAAAACTGAGATATTAGCATTAAGCTAGTTAATATAGCCAGAGTTACCATGCTAACTAGGATCTAATACTCTAATACTGAGATGTTAGCTTTAAGCTAGTTAATATAGCCAGATTTACATGCTAACTACCATCTGAGAAACAAACACTGAAATATTAGCATTAATCTAGTTAAAATAGCCAGACATACCATGCTAACTACCATCTGAGAGACTATTTTTCCCAGAGGACTTGGCTAGATGTGTCACACTGCATGAAGCTTGATTATCTCTTTACACAACGTAACTGAATCTCTAATAATCTCCACCTTTCTGTGTTTAAAGAGGACTCGGTCTCTCTACAGCGTGAGACAACATGAGCAGCATGGCTGATTGTGGCAGATAGCAGGGAGGTGAAAATATCATCCCCGCTTCTCTCTCACTCTAATGGACGCCACCTCTCTATGCTCACAATAACACAGATGTTTCCATGTAGCTAACGTGGACCCAGAATGCACTGCTGATAATCTCTGATTGCAGATAAGACCCTTGTACAGGACTGTCTGTGGGGGTCACATGGGGCTAATTGTTTTGTGCACACTGCTGACATCATTAGCCATGCTCTCGTCTCCTAATAATATAAATACGCAGAAGTGTTCATAAGGCTACATAACATTCTCCTACATATTTGATTTGACTCCATATCAGAGTTTGTTATTGATTTTGTTTGTCATTGTTATATCACATCACCCAAGTCAGCTGTTATGATGTTCTAATGTAAGTCACATGATTCTCTGATATGAAAGTTCTGAGCCTTTTGGATAGAAATATATTTTAGGAAGAGAAGAACCATGATCTATACAAAGAAGCTTTAACTAGACCATTAATATGAGCCCCTATAATGTGTGAAATCCCTGAACTATACATGGAGTCTGTTAAACAAGTTAAGAACCCTGAAATACACAGAGAACCGGGTTAAACGAGTGAAGAACCCTGAACTAGATGAACTTGATGTTTTTATTAATTAAAGTAACATGAACTAGATATGGGGGGCACGGTGTCTTAGTGGTTAGCACATTCGCCTCACACCTCCAGGGTTGGGGGTTCGATTCCCGCCTCCACCTTGTGTGTGTGGAGTTTGCATGTTCTCCCCATGCCTCGGGGTTTCCTCCGGGTACTTCGGTTTCCTCCCCCGGTCCAAAGACATGCATGGTAGGTTGATTGGCATCTCTGGAAAATTGTCTGTAGTGTGTGATTGCGTGAGTAATGAGAGTGTTTGTGTGTGCCCTGTGATGGGTTGGCACTCCGTCCAGGGTGTATCCTGCCTTGATGCCCGATGACGCCTGAGATAGGCACAGGCTCCCCGTGACCCGAGGTAGGTCGGATAAGCGGTAGAAAATGAGTGAGTGAGTGAACTAGATATATGAACTTTAAATAAGTGAACAACCCCTGAAATAAACAAAGAAATCTTAACTATAGAGAGAATCAACTGAGGAAGTGAAGAACCCTGAACTAAACATAGAAAGTTTATAACCTTTAACTTGACTATGAACGCTTTTAGGAAGCATAGAACTCTCCACTATACAAAGGGCTGTAAATGGACAAAGAGACATTTAAATAAGTAAAGGACCCTTAAATATACAGAGAACCTGTTAAATAAGTGAAGATACTTTATCTAGACATGGAATAAGTTCGGAAAGTAAAGAACCTGGAATTATACAGAGAACTCTCTCAGGAAGTGGGGAACCCTGAACTAGACTGTTCTTATTGTATGTTTTTTTTTTTTTTATTAATTAAAGTATCATTAACTAAATATGGGACCCTTTAAATAAGTGTAGAAAACCTTACAAAGAACCCTATTAGAATAGTCAAGAAACCTTGTCTAGACAAAGGATCGTTTAAGTAAGAGAAGATTAAGTAGATTAACTAGACAAAGAACTCATTTCCTAAGACAGTAATTGTTATTTCTCACTACCGATGTATTGTGTCAGATTTTTACAAACAAACAAACAAACAAACAAACACATGTGTACAGAATTTAACTTACAATTGTGTTGATGTATTGTAGTAGATTTGTTCCACTCTACAGTTAACGAGAGACCTTCTCTGTGCAGGAAGAGGAGATAAAGGAAATAATGTGAAGGTAGATCCATGTGTTTGTAGTTAGTGAAGGTGGAGTGGAGTGTGTAGTGAATCTGAGATGAGACAGAAATACTGAGGTGGTGTGTTAGGAAGCATTAACATATTTATAATGCATTTTAAATCAGGTTTCCAGGTTTTAGGCCTCGTTCCTGCAGCTCTCTGTATGGACTGAAGGACCAGGATGGTCTGTTTAACACCTCATGGTGCTGAGGGTATGTATTAGTATCATAGCCTAAACAAAAACGGATGCGGTCAATACTTCATGATGAGATGCTTTACTTGGCACTTTTTCTCCACATTTCCCACAGGAGGTACCATCTTCTGCTCTCATTAAAATTCAACACTCACTGGAATATGTATTAGATTGTGACATTGGCAAACATCCATGTTGTAAATTGCTTTGAGGACAGAGACCGCTTCCTGTTTCGCTCTAGGATCACATCGGTTTATGTGGAAGACTGCAATAAAGGATAATGGGATGAGAACAAGAACAGGAACATGCTATTTAAATTGGACCACAGTGCTTTGGAGTCCTCGAATCTGATTGGTCTGAAGGTTTGATTCATTTTATCCAAACCCTGTGATTGGGACAGTCATAAATTAAAATTCATTCTAATACAGAATTATTTATTCAGTCCCAACTATAATTTATTAATAAAATATACATGTTTAATAAAGAAATTGAAACATGGATGCAAACAAAGATTAACATTTATGGAAGGCGTCTCCAGTGTTGATCTTTAATTCGGTTCATTTCAGTTTTATCAGTGTAGCACTTTTAACAATGGACCTTGTCTCAAAGCAGCTTTTCAGAACAATAGAAATATAGTACAAAAAGATTAACATTATACAAAGATTAATATTATACAAAAGCTCCAGATTAATATTAGATATATTTAAATGTGTTTGTATTCATCCCCAATGATCAAGCCTGATTTGTCTGAGGTGACTGTGGTGAGGAAAAACTCCCTTAGATTTAAGAGAAAGAAACCTTGAGAGGAACCAGACTCAAAAGTGAACCTCATCCTCATTTGGGTGACACTGGAGGGTGTGATTATAAACTGTTATAATCACCAGAGAGTGTTATTATAAATAATGTCATTTCTACAGTCAGATACAGTCTGATAATTGTGTATTGATTAAGAGGATGTTGTCCTCAAAGACAACATGAAGTTTCGCTTGGAATGTCTGAAATCCTCATGAAGCGGAACACAACTAGAGCTGGTAGATCTCTAGATGCCTTGGGATCCTCACATGGTTGGCCTCCTCTCAATGAAGGTCCAAAACCTTCATGACACGGAACACAACTAGAGCTTGTACAATCTCTAGATGCCTCTGGATGGTTAGAAAAAGAGAGGCAAATGGAGACACTGTTCATACTATTAGCAAGCACTAGATGGCAATGTGCATTTGATCAGATCTATAGGTGCACAAGGTTATGGGATGTATTATGTGTACTGTACAGTGTTATGTGTACTGTATGGCTAAAGAGATATGTCTTTAATCCACATTTAAACTAGGAGAGTGTGTCCAATCCCCCAAACACTGTCAGGACGACTATTCCAAAGTTTGGGAGCTAAATATGGAAATCTTAAGATTTACTTTTTACAGATTGACTCTTGAAAGCTGCTGTGACATATGTAGTTGCTAGCTAACTGATTTCACGAGCGTGTTGTAACATTAACTGTGACAATAAGTGCACTAAAAGTACAACTTGTCACGTAGCAGAGATGATTGAAGGTGCAGGTTGTTTTATTTTAGAACTGCCAGACAAGGAAAGGTCATCAGACAAGGACCAGACATGCAGTCAACAAACAGACTCATATCTAGGAAAAAGATTGTAACTAAAAACGCTATAACAGTCGAATGTCAGGACAATAAGCTACTGTACATCGAGCGATACTTCACGTCAAGTCAACTTTTTCAAATATTTAATCTACTAGGACTGTAGGACTCAAATTCAGCCTCGTGATCTTCTCCTTATTAACTTGTCTTGGAGTTGTTGGTTTTAGCACTTGGGCTTATCTCAGTCTGGGGCTAAATTTCATCTTGACTGAGAGGTTGCAATCAAAGAAAGTTCAGAAAGCTTGAAAAGTTGTTTAACTTTCTTGTTCTCAGTGTTGGTTTATCCTCGAGCACCTTGGTCTTGACTCAATTTTAGCTCGTCATCCACTGAAAATGACTAGTTATGTAATATCTATAGTGGACATTGTCTTAAAGCTCATTTCATTTTGTTCACGATGTAATATAAAGAACAAACAGGAAACATTATAGCTAGAAGTCCAGAGCGATAACTTGAGAGTTTCACTTCTCGCCGCACTTCCACATGGATTACAGTCGGTGTCCTAACAGCGGTGACTCTGTAATTTAAGCCGAGCCGAGCGATTCGCCTCTTAGTTCTGGTTGAAAGAACGACACAAGTAATTTATGAGTTTTTCACTCAGCATTGTGATAGCGCCTTGACAAACTCTAACAGCTAGCTTGTCTTCCTTCTTTAAAAAAATATATAAACATGGTTCTATCTTATTCTTTCTGCTCTTCTGTCTCACACAATATCAGACGTGATAGCAAACAATATCAGTTCAGTATTGAGGCTGAAACTGTTGTCTTTTATCAAGGTTTGGTATAATGACCAGCAGGTGGATCTCAACTCCAGATCTTAACTCCATTTCTAATCACTGAGCAGAAATTACTCTTGTATGAGTATTTCTACAACCCTTCATTCAAATCATGAAGCTTTAATCATTTGGTTTGCAGCATAAGAAGTGAAATGTACTCAAGTGACTTATTAGTGTACTTAAGTAAACTTCACACCGTATATTTATTTTATATTTCCGTAATTTCTTCAAATGTTTCAACAATGTAATTAGTCAATCAATTATTTAACACAAATATTAATAGACATAGAAATAATACATAGAATAATAAATTAAGTATCTCAAATAAATCCGTAGTTTGTATTGAATTTTAAACATTTAAAAAAATACGTTGTTTGTTTGTTTAATTTAGTTACTTAACCTCAGTAATTCCTCATGCAAAGTATATTTATTTATTATTTATTAGCATGTTCGCCTCACACCTCCAGGGTCGGGGTTCGATTCCCACCTCCACCTTGTGTGTGTGGAGTTTGCATGTTCTCCCCGTGCCTCGGGGGTTTCCTCCGGGTACTCCGGTTTCCTCCCCCGGTCCAAAGACATGCATGGTAGGTTGATTGGCATCTCTGGAAAATTGTCCCTAGTGTGTGATTGCGTGAGTGATTGTGTGTGTGTGTGCCCTGCGATGGGTTGGCACTCCGTCCAGGGTGTATCCTGCCTTGATGCCCAATGATGCCTGAGGCACAGGCTCCCCGTGACCCGAGGTAGTTTGGATAAGCGGTAGAAAATGAATGAAAGAATGAAAAATGTTAGGGGAAAAAATTCTAGTAAAAGTATTCAAGTATAAACATTTCAATTTTAGGACCATAACGTAACCTGAGTGTAAGTGACTATTACATTTCGATATTAATTCACATTGTTAATATTTAATTTTTTTTCAACATTATTCGACAAATAAATTCGTAGTGTTTGCCTGTTTGTTTGTTTGCTTGTTTTTGTTTGTAACATTTGCAACATCTTACAAATTAACTGCAAATAGTTCAGACCCATTACGGTTTTGGTCATTTTTTTAAATAATCTTAGAATAATAATGTTTATAACAAGATACAGAATTCTACACCAAACAACACCGGCGTTAAACAAATCCAAATGATTTTAGAACAAAATGGTTCACTGTGTTCCTGATGAAGTTTCTCACACACTCTGTATTTTCTATCCTAGCTTCTTCAGTTTAACCCAGCAGGTTTTTCTTACATTTCACAGATGAACTTTAAATGAAATGAAAGCTACCTGCTTGAGGAAACAACTGAGTTTTAACTTACAACTACGTACTTCTAATAAATATATCCTGCTAAGACTTTCTCTCTCAGCTCTCTCTGATGTCTGCTGCTTCTGCTTCTGATCTGAATGTATGTGCAGATGCTGACTGTTAGATGGTGAATTGTGGACACTGACTTGTAGATACTGAAATGCAGACGCACTGACTTATACAGTAGATACTGAATTATGAATGTTGATGTATAGATACTGAATTTTGGACAGTTACTTATAGATACTGACGTGTGGATGCTGACGTCTAGACACTGACTTGTAAATACTGATTTCGGGATGCTGCCTTGTAGACACTCACATGTAGATACTAAAATGTAAGCGATGACTTGTAGATAATGATGTATGAATGTTGACTTTTGGACACTAACTTGTAGACACTGCATTGTGCATGCAAATTTGTGGATGCTGCATTGTTGACACTGACTTATATATACTGAATATAGATACTGACTTGTGTATACTGAATTGTTAACACTGACTTGTGTATACTGAATTGTTAACACTGACTTGTGTATACTGAATTGTTGACACTGACTTGTGTATACTGAATTGTTAACACTGACTTGTGAATACTGAATTGTTAACACTGACTTGTGTATACTGAATTGTTGACACTGACTTGTGTATACTGAATTGTTAACACTGACTTGTGTATACTGAATTGTTGACACTGACTTGTGTATACTGAATTGTTGACACTGACTTGTGTATACTGAATTGTTAACACTGACTTGTGTATACTGAATTGTTGACACTGACTTGTGTATACTGAATTGTTAACACTGACTTGTGTATACTGAATTGTTGACACTGACTTGTGTATACTGAATTGTTGACCCTGCATTGTGCATGCAGAATTGTGGAAGCTGCATTGTTAACACTGTTTAAGTCCTGAATTATAGCTGCTGATATGAAGATCCTGAATTATGGATGTTGACTGATGAAAGATAATAAAATACTGAATAATAATTTTCAATTGTTGATGTGGACATTACCTTGTAGACTTAGTGTGGGCCACTTGAATTTATCAAGTCTCTCTGCAGATATCCAGAATCTTCAACCATCATACACATATAAGACTGCAGAGGCCAAACTGTGTGATGTTGAGAGTGCTCTGTCTTTTATAACTGGAAAAAAAAATAAAGAACCGGGTGAGCACAATACCAAGAGACAGCACTCTGGTGATTACAGGCACAATTGTATTCTGACTGAAGAGCGATATGAGTGTTCTCTAAATTACTGGAATTGGAGTAAAAAACATTCATAAAAAAGCTTTTACCAAAAAAATTTGTACTGACTGAATACTACTTAGGTTGTATTTATTCTGTAAGTGATATGACTGTTTGCACAAAAATACTGTGTATAGTAGGTGCTTGGTTGAAGTATTCACAAAATTTTATTCTACCATGATACAAGAAACATTTGTGATTGTTAATGATTGTTGAAAATAATTAAAGTGTTTATTACTTTTTCTTTTTATTTATTGTTATGATTTTAGGAATTTCTGTGATTAAGTGACAAAAATGATCGTTCTGATAGCCGAATGAAAGTAAAATATGGCATTTTTAACATCACTACCAACACCACAAAAATAAATAAATAAATAAATAAATAAATAAATAAATAAATAATCAACTCTGTCTTTTAATGCATCAGTAGCCACAGTTACACTTTGTGCAATTGTTTTTAACATCGTATTACATTTATTATATTTTTATATATTATGTATTATTATATTTATACCAATATTTAACATTACATTCTTTACTGAAATAGCATTTAGCAATTCAATCAATTTCCATTTCTTAAAATGTGTGTGTGTGTGTGTGAAAGAGAGAGAGAGAGAGAGAGAGAGAGAGAGAGATTATGACTGGTGGTGTTTATTATAAGTGTTTGTTACCTTTTTGGACTCCTTTATCATTTGTAATGTTGCTCCCATATAAAACAGTTCAGCACAAGCCCAGACATTCTTAGCGTCATGATTGAGGACAATGTCCCGTCCAGAGACAAACTGTTTCGTGTTGAGGTTTTGTTCAAACCGACCATCAAAAATACCCTCTCTAATGAATATGTTTGTTTTTTTCATTGGTTGTTGCGTTAAATCTTACCCATATACAATAGTGCTATTTTCTGATTGGCTATTGTGTAGCCTCTTTTTCTGATTGGCTGATAAGTGTCAGGCTCGACTAAGAGCTCCAGGGGAGACGCGCTTGGTTCCTGCCCGGTTCCATAGAGACAGCTGTGCAGACTGATACGTTTTGGGCGCTGCGGCTTATTAAATATATGATAAATAGTCAAAACGTTTTTCTGCGTGAGAAATAAGATGTGTGGCGGGAGAACGTGAGAAAAGACCGACATGAGGGACTGTCACTCTCAATGTGTGACACTTGACAGCCCTGTCATTTAAACCATATATAGCTGACACAGTACACAGTGAAATGAGACAACGTTTCTGCGGGACCATGATGCTACATAGACCCAAAGACACAACAAAGACAGAGCTAAGAACTTAAAGTCAGTAAGTTAGCCGTAGCCACATAAAGCGCATCTGTTCAACCTGGTGCAAACAGTGCAAGACAAAAGACAGTGCAAACAAACAATACAAACACTACAAGACATTACACAAAAGACAATACACAAAAGCAGCACACTTAATATAATAGCAGCGGTTATATGAGGTATTGTAATGAGTTGTGCAAAACAGCAACTGACTGAAATGTGCAAGACAACATGTGCAAAGATAGCAAGCATTACAAGCATAAACAGGTAGAGAAGCAGAACATTTAGATTTTTATGCACAATTCTAAACATCTAAGAATTATCTGAATATCTTAGCATATCTGAACATAGACGTAGGAATAATTCCAGCACGACGTTTTCCTTAAAAATCACTCCTACATCTCAGATATCAGCCTCATTTCTTTTCTTTCTTTTCTTTTGCAAAGTTTTTATCAGAGCTTATAAACTGGATTTTATTTGAGGTGTGCAGACATAAGCCTGGGGAACGGCTGGTGTTCTCGTGTCTCAAACTGATAAAAGACAAAATATAAAAGCATCACCTCAGCTGTGCATCACCTGAGATAACAAAATCCCTGTGGTAATATTTACCCAAGTGCAGATAAGGCGAGCTTTTCAAGAATCCATGTACAGCTTATCATGTCTGAAGATTAAATGGCAAAAATGTTGTAGCGTGCACTAATATGGTGTGTTTCACAACAGTGTAGTTAATTTAATCATTTACTTTGAGTGTCTGTGTAGAGATACACGTGTTTATGTTTCCTTACACTTACATAGTTTTCTTCTGGGTTCACTGGTTTTCTCTCACCTCCCAAAAAATCTTCAGTAGTCCAGTGTACAGTCCAGTGACGGTCAGTCTGTGCTCTCTGTAGCTGACAGGAGAGTGGAGAGTGGAACCTGATGTGGTTTTCAACCACCTCATGTTTTAAAGTGAAAGTGAGTATGGTGTATGGTGTATGTATAAGTATAGTGACCCATATTTAACCTATCCAGAGTGCACACACACAGCAGTGAACACACACAGCAGTGAACACACACAGCAGTGAACACACACAGCAGTGAACACACACGCAGCAGTGAACACACAGCAGTGAACACACACGCAGCAGTGAACACACACGCAGCAGTGAACACACACCCGGAGCAGTGAACACACACCCGGAGCAGTGGGCAGCCATTTACTGTATGCTGCGGTGCCTGGGGAGCAGTTGGGGGGGTTCGGTGCCTTGTTCAAGGGCCTCAGTCGTGGCCGGCCAGAGACTCGAACCCACAACCTTAGGGTTAGGAGTCAGAATCTCTAACCATTAGGCCACGACTTCCCAGGGTTTTCGCATATCCCAGGCTATCATGAGCCTGGGGTCAGAGCTCAGGGTCAGCCATCGTGCAGAGCACGTGAGGTTAAGGACCTTGCTCAAGGACCCAACGTAGATGTCTCAGCAGCTTGTGGGCTTGAACCCCGATCTTCTGATTAGGAACCCAGCGCCTTGACCGCTGGACCATCACGTCCTTAATGTGCTGTGCGTTCTGTGATGATTTTTTTTGCTCACCATGGATGGAAAGAGTGGTTGAGTTAGCATCACCTTCCAGTTTAGCCATTCTTCTATAAACGCTGTTATCCCCAGGCGTTTCCACCACAGAACTGCTGTGTACTGCTGTTTTTCACATCATTGTATAGACTCTGTTGTGAAATTCCCAGGTTCTTCCAGGAATCTAAAATACTCAAAAATGCCCACTTTGCACCAAACACCACACCAGTCACAGAGGGTCCAAAGCTTCAACAGGAACACTTAAAGCATAGAAGAATTGTTTTGTAATTGTTTAAAACTGAATATCTCCATATATGATACTTCACAGGGTTCCTGTCTTCATAATTACTCTAAAATAGCAGAAGATTATAAAAATGATGATCTTCTGTTTGGAAGCATGTAGAAACATTTGCATAACAGTATATGTGGTAAAACCAATGTTTTTGGATGCTTTGGGGTTTCTACATTTTCACACTCACACCAACACACCTGATCACAAAAGAGATAAAAACCGTGTGTGTGAGTATTGGGAATGGTCTGCATGCTTACAGGAAGTCTCAATGAGTAATTTTATTTTTTTTTTCTTGTGGCAGCTTGCCTTGCAACAGAAACATCTGTATGGATAAGGTGTTATTTTACCACAAAGAATAAAAAAAAAAAAACGCAAGAGTATGAATTCTTAGGTTTCGGTTTGAGTCAAACTTCATGCTGATGCTGAAAATCAAATTGAAAAATAGTGAGCTATTTTACATGTTTAATCTGTTGTTTGTGTGGTTATGCTTATTATTATTTTCATTATAAAATCATTAGTAGTAACATATGTTTTATATATTTCTATACACTTCACTAAAGGATTCACTTCTGGTCATTCTATTAGTTTAAATATCTTGCCCAGTTTATGCTCATTTTCTCTTTCACGTCCTGTTTTGAGTTACAGACTCTGGATATGAGTCGTTGTCCTATAATGATTACAGTACAGTAATGCGAAGATGAAAGAGTCATAACTCCTGCCTTATGGTAAAAGACTCATAAGTCACCTGCCTGATGGTAAAAACAGCATACTGGAAGTCTCACCCATCTCATGCTATCACACTCGTATTGCAAGGGTGAGAGTTTCTCCTCTGCCCACGTCTCATTCCTTCAAGTGGGTTTACCACAGACGGTGAGACCTCCGCTCTGATGGCTGATGGGAAAGGCATGCGGTTGGAGTGGCTGTTGTTAGCTCACCTACATACAGAGTAAAGTTTACCTATCACTGTGTGGTTTGTCCTGGGTTTGCACAAAAAAAGGATGTCAGTCAAAGCAGAACTAAGGTTGGAGTTCTCACACAATGGCATCTGTACGCTCCTACACAATAGTCTAGGTGTATTTTTCAATGTCTTTTCAATTTCCAGTTATTTTAAATGGGAAATGAAACAAAACACATCACAATTCTACAATAAAAGTTAGTATTCTGTAGTCAGTTTGTAGCCTATAAAAAATGTACAAGATGTCAAAAATAATTGGGCATCTATTTTGTCAGCTGAACACCAAGAACCAGTGATCAAGTAGTTTTGGTTGTTAAATGCTTAGTAGATAATCTATACATTTTTTTTCTTATACTAGGTTATGGTCTAAAAGTACTGCACTTCATGGTGAAGAGTTTGTGGACACCTGACCCTCACATCCATATATCTCCACCCTTCTAGCATGACTGTGGGGATTTGTGTTCATTTAGCCAAAAGAGGCCTTGGTGAGGTTCAGTAAGGAGTAATAGTGTGCAGTTGGAAGCCCAAATAATCCCACAGGTGTTCGGTGGGGGTGAGGTCAGGGATCTATTGCCCCTTTCCAACCGAGGCAGTTTGAGTGCTGGTTCGGAGCCTAATTTAGAACCAGTTCTTTCTTTTTCGACAGCCAAAGCACCGGCTCTGAACCAGGAAAAGTGGTTCTTAAGTAGCACCAAAATGTTGCTGGTCTAGACTTAAGAATCGCTTGTGTCAGGAGCTGTGGGCGGAGCTACCGTTAGCGCTTTTGATAATGTACCTTAAGTATACTAATGTTTAATACACTTTTACTTTACCGCAATATGATACATTATCAGCACACATGATAGTAGGTAGCTACATGCTAAGGCTAACTTTTTTCTGTGTTAATGATAAAATAATGTTATGTACTTTCTCGATTACAACCTCCGTTTATACAGATTACATGGAGCTGCACGAACACGTTGGATTCGCTCCGTTTGGATGCCAATGTAGGTTCACAAAGCCATGAGCATTAACAGTAAAGCAACATCCGCCATTGTTGATGTATTTGTGTTTGTCGCTGCTGCGCTAACGTTGCTGTGTAACGTGACACGTATAACAGTGACGTCAGACTCGGCTCTGTGACGTCTCTCTAACCGATGGAAAGGCAAACCGGTTCTTAGAAGGTTCACCAGTGGAACCAACTTTGAACCAGCACCAACGCTAGCTCTGAACCAGCACCCGTTTTTTTGTGGTGGAAAAGGGGTATATGTAGGTCACTCAAGTTCTTCCAATCAATTTTGACAACCCATGTAGTCCTGAAGCTCCCCTTCTGAACAGGGTTATTGTCATACTGGAAAAGGTTGGGGTTTTCCTCTTAGTTCCAGTGTAGGGAAATCTTAATGCTATGGCATACAAATACATCCTGTACAGATGTATGTGGGAAGAACCACATCATTTGGCCATTGTTAGACAACAGGTCTTCGCAGACCCGCTGTCAGGCGTGACTGGGTTTCTAAAGGAAAATAACTAAAAGAAAAATGATGGCAATACTCGCAAGGATGAAAAAGTGTAAAAGTGCTGTTTATTTTACAGTGCCCAAGAGGTGAATACCGACCCAACACTATGTACAAAAATAACCAAGGAAACACCTGAAAAAAAAAAAAGAAAAGAAAATATAAATATATATAAAGTCCACTACTTTCAGACAAAATAAATCGCTCACGGCACCACACTTGCACGCTCGCTAGCCAGGTAAACTAACCCAGATCTTTCTCTGGGGCGCCTTCTTATAGGCCAAGCCCCGCCCCTTTTTGGACCATCATTAACACCGGAGGTAAGTAAACAGGTAAGTATGTACATTCACACAACACAACACAATTTTATATATATAGACATATATCAATATTTCTAGAACCCAAAACCAAAAGGTGATCAAAATAAACACAAAAGATAAACAAAAATAATAAAACACAGAACATTAATGTGTGTGCTGCACGGACCAACGGGCATAGGGATAGGTCACTCTGTCACAGCCATATAGTGTATGCTCAGTGGTTTTTGGTCTCTGTTTGAATAAAATCTTAGCCAATCAGATAGATTTCATTTCACCAACTAGGTGCTAGGACAGATAAGAATTTTGAAGCAGGCCCTTCCTTCTACTTTGAGGCTTGATGGGTCTAGTCAAACTATGGTGGAAGCTCAAAGGGTTTCTCTTGTACATCTTTGAGTCTTGGGTTTTCTTGCGCAATATGTCAGTGGTTCACTTCCTACCTTATATCCTCACATGGGCTTTCATTCAACTGCTATGCAGATGACACTTAATCCACCAACTCCATCCGTCCTTCAAACCCTCAAAGTTTGGCTCAGCTCTCAGCATGTTTGTCAGGCATCTTATCACAGATGACAGCTCAAAAACTGAAATTGAATACCAGCAAAACTGAACTAATGCTCGTCCCAGGTGATTGTCAGGATCTTGTAATCTCCATGGATAACTCACTGATCTCACATTCTGTCACTGGGCAAAACCTCAAGGTAAGCATGGACAATCAAACTGTCCTTTTGGTATTCTCATGTCAGTATCTCTATTACAACATCAGAAGGATTGGTCAAGTACCTTGTCATTTCAAGACTGGACTACTTCAACTTGCTCCTTTCAGGTTTATCTCTGAGCATCATGCAACTTTTATCCTGTATAGAATCCAGATGCACAACTTGTTTTCAGCCTTCCCGAAGTTCTTCCACACCACCCCATTGCTACACTCTCTCCCATGGCTTCCTGTAGCTGCCCACATCAGATTTCAAACACTGATGCTTGCCTACAAAGCCAAAAATGATCCAACAACCTCTTATCTTATCACTCCCCATACTACACAACTCTACAAGGAAGACCTGCATCAAGACGCTCTGTGTTCTCGGACCTAGGCTGTCATATGAACTTATAGAACATGCAAACTCCACACACACAAGGCGGAGGCGGGAATCGAACCCCCAACCCTGGAGGTGTGAGGCGAACGTGCTAATCACTAAGCCACCGTGCCGCCACTGACCTCATCTTGACTCTATAATGAATTGTCTAAACAAACTGCATACAATTACCGCATAAGCAGGAAAATCAGTACAATCTGTTAAACATTTCATAATATATTTATTTTAAGGGGTTATTAAAATTATAAATGACAGACTTTTTAAAAAAGTATGAGTATTCTAAGTTGTATCTCGTCTAGGTCGTATTAAATTCAATTAAGCTAGCATGCTAAATACTAAATATGTTGTTTATTGTAAAAATGCTTTAAAATAAAAAAATAAGTTGAGTTTATATCCAAATTGCAGTTTGTCTCATATTCTGATTTCTAGATGTCCCTTATGCATCGTCACATGGCGAACACGACGACTTAATTAACATCTATCTTAAAAAACAACATAAATGAGTCATAGCTTTTGTTCTCACAATGACGCTACTGCTTAGTCTAATACTTAGTATACGGTTTCATTTGTTGAATCATTAAAGCCATTATTTTGAATAGTAAGATTGATCTTTTTTGGAAAAGTCACAATGAAAGGCATTGGAAATGTAACCCAGCCTGCTATTTCTGTCTACCCACATAGTTTCAATATGGATTATTTATATTTTACATAACCTAATGTTCACACAACAGCTATTACACTACATAATATTTTCCAATAAACGTATTAAAGATATTAATCATTTAAACCTCAGAGGCCCTGAACCAGGATACAACATTTACTGGAAATGAATAAATGAATGTGATAAACACTTTGCACATGACCTCAAGTAACCAGGTACATTCAATCCGCTTCCATAGTGAGCTTCACGTCTGGCTGCCCGCTCCCACCTGCATGACAGTAAAACTTCCCACTCCTGCATGAAATGAGAGTAAAAACTGCCCGTAGCCACCTACACAAGAGTAAAACTGCCCACTCCTTCCTTTCCTGTGAGTAAGTTTGCCCACTCCTGCATTTTCACATAGATTGCTAAAACCAGATATTATTTCTTCCTTCTTAAAGATTTTGCTCTCTGTGTTACAGATAAAAAATATTCTGCCCTGAAACATTCATAGAGGCCCATATCTAAAACCGGAAAAAAAAATCTAAAAAAAAAAAAATAATTCGAGAGCACTTCTGTTTTACTCTCAGTGCATACAAAAATCAACACAGGTCTTTTTTTGTTATCTAGAACCAGTTTGAAGGTGATATGGAGTATTGCACCAAAAGGGATCAACCTTTAACAAGTTGAATGCTATAGGAATACAATACTATGATGTAGCTGTTGTTATGTTGACACCAACAGATGCAGAACTACACACCCTTCAGCCCCAGCACGACTCACTAATCGCTTTCAGCTGTGTCTTGTTATGCCTAAACTACACCAGCATTTAAGCTACACCAGTCTTTCCGGATCTTACCTTAAAGTTGTTGGTGCAATTCACGTTTGTTTTTGTCTTTGGTTTCCCCACAATACCCCTTATAGTCTGAATATATACAATGTCTGGTATCCAAAGTTTCCAAAGTGGCGATTGTCTTTCACAGTTTTTATATTTTTGCTTGATCTTGGATCTATCTATCTATCTATCTATCTATCTATCTATCTATCTATCTATCTATCTATCGATCTGTAGCTAGCTATCTATATTTTAAAAACGAATATCGGCATCAAATGCAATGTAGAGGGTATTCGAATAGACACGCTTTCTATCGTCTGTACTAGAGCCAGAAGACAACATCTACATTTTTTTTTCTTCGATTCTTCATTTATAACAATGCGATATGGTCCGAACCTTATGTTCGTTGTATTGAAATGTTTAAAATGACTTTCAGTGCTTCTGTGAAATTCCTCACTCATTTTTTTCTCAGTAATATCCAAGATGACGTGATTATTTAAAGCTGGTGCGCAGTGACATTAGGAAACCCTTCTGGTATTTACCTTTTATGCTTGACAGGAGTGAAAGCAGCTTGATCTGTGGTTAAACCTAGAAGACTCATGACTTAATCCATGACTGGCAGCCAAGGCGGGGAAACGTTCTCTAATCTGCACATCCTGACTGATAACACTAAACACAACACAGAGCGGCACTGGGGTTTCTGTGAACAGCCGAAGCTCTGAGGTATCCGGCTTCATTTTACACTTTTTCTTCATTTGTTATTCTACTAGGGACTTTCAATTAGCCAGCAGTGTGACCGAGGTAGAGCTCAGGAGTGTTTGTATCAGCAGATACAGAGGCACATTCCTGCTTGTCTGACAAAACTAGCCAGAGGGCAGAAGACTTACAATGCTTGTGAGTCAAATACATCATGTTAGCATCAGTAATGAACATTCATGTGATATTTATTACATATATATATATATACAGATATACCTTTATTTTACCAGGAAGTCTCATTGAGATCAAAAAACTCTTTTACAAGAGAGACCTGGCCAAGGTAGCAGCCATACGTAATCAACATATTAAAATGCTACATACAAGGTAACAGTCATACATAAACACTACATAGTAAAAACATACATACATACTGTACAATCATGCAAATACAAGGACCTCTCAACTACATGTCTCCTTTACCATATTTTTTATAATGGTCTTAAATGTATTTTACCTAGCTAGGGTTAGGGTTAGGGTTTATGGCTTTATATATAAAAAGTGATAGAAAAGAGTGTGACTATACTTTATAGTAAAACACACTGGCTTTCAGTTTTCAGCATCATTTTCACACCTTTAACAGAAAAAGAATTTGTAATACCATGGGCATTTTCCAGTGCAGAAGCAAAAAAAATCCACCTTGCATATTGAACTATATAATTAACATGTGACAACAGCCAAGATTCTAAGGAACTTCTGGGTTTTTGGTTTAAAACTTCTTTTATTGACATGATGGTCTATTTTCACTTTGGTTATTGGTTTCCTACATTAGCCACAGTGCTGCTGGTAGTGGTTCATTGTTCATGTTACTACCACTGACAACAAGTGGAGTTTCTGCTATAACTTACTGCATAGTATAGCTTCATTGCATTATTGGGTTCACTGTCTGCGGTCGGGGGGAGCGGTGGCTTAGTGTTTAGCACGTTCGCCTCACACCTCCAGGGTTGGGGGTTCGATTCCCGCCTCCGCCTTGTGTGTGTGTGGAGTTTGCATGTTCTCCCGTGCCTCGGGGGTTTCCTCCGGGTACTCCGGTTTCCTCCCCCGGTCCAAAGACATGCATGGTAGGTTGATTGGCATCTCTGGAAATTTGTCTGTAGTGTGTGATTGTGTGAGTGAATGAGTGTGTGTGTGTGTGCCCTGCGATGGGTTGGCACTCCGTCCAGGGTGTATCCTGCCTTGATGCCCGATGACGCCTGAGATAGGCACAGGCTCCCCGTGACCCGAGGTAGTTCTGATAAGCGGTAGAAAATGAGTGAGTGAGTGAGTGAGTGAGTGTGTGTTTGCGGTCGCATATACTACTCAACTCCACAAGCTTTTTCATTAATATGACTCTTTTCATCACTGGAAAATGTTGAGCGAGAAAAGAAGCTCCTGCCGCTTTTGAACATGTGATGATACATATCACACTTTCTATGTTTTAGTCATAACACTGCAGGGTATCTGATAGTTGATGACAAGAATGACTGCACAATTGGAACCAGAACCCAATAAAGAAGCTTTCTAAGCAGATGTGGTTTTAATACTAATAATAGTTTTAAATAATTACTAATTTATACAACATTTTGCCACCAAATCCGGTCTAGAACCGGTATTTGAAATGTCTTATCATTATCTGAACTTAAGATGGCTCTGTGATGTTGAGAGTCTAGCTTAGCAAAGCTGGTTTAGATAAGAACTAAGGTGTCTACTTCTAGTTGGGGTCAGCAGAAGGGCATTCCAAGGTACCATTCCTGCCATGGTCCCTGGATCAAGCTCCTATTTATCTATCTGAGTTATTACATCCGTACTCACCTTCCAGAAGGCTATCAGGCAACCAGAACCTCCTCTCTGTTCCCGTTTCTAGACTCAAGCGTAGAGCGGATCGAGCTTTCTCAGTAATTGGGCCACAGCTTTGGAATGATTTGCCAATAGAATTAAGATTAGCACCATCTCTGTCCCTCTTTAAGTCCCTTTTAAAAACGTATCTCTTTTCCTCTGCATTTCTATAGTTTTCCTTTTCATTCTCTTCTTACTGTTTCTAATTGTTCTATTATTGCTTGTTTTAGTGCTTCAGTGTATTTTTGCATTGTTCAATTCTATTTCACTTTTTATTATTTCTCCTTTCTTAATATCATTTTTTTTAAATTTTTCTATGTATTTTTTTTTTATTATTTATTATTATTTATTAACACCTGTTATTGTACAGCACTTTGGTCAGTCTTGTGGCTGTTTTAAATGTGCTTTATAAATAAAGTGAACTGAACTGAACTGGATCTATCAATGAAGTGAGTGTGACTTTAAAAGACGATTAAAAATTTTGATCATTAGTCAGACTAGTTGTAACGACGGGAAACAGAGCGGACCCAAACGCAGGATAGCATAAATCAAAATAGGGTTTAATAACTGAAAACATGAAACAGGACGCAGACTAGACAGGACAAATCACAGTAGATGCCGCGCTGCACGAAGCAACGCGGCACAGTTAAATACAAGAAGACAATGACACAATAAGGATCAGGTGTGATGACAGGGAGGAGCAGACGAAGGCGGGGCAGACACGTGACGAGAAACATAAACAGATGCACGTGGCCAGAGTCCGGGCAGAGTCCTTACAGAGCCCCCCCCAAGGCGCGGCTCCCGACGCGCCAATCCGTCCAGGCCGTCCCGACGGGCCCGGGAGGGGGGAGCAAGGCACACGGCGAGGCAGATGGGGGGAGCAAGGCACACGGCGAGGCAGGAGGGGGGAGCAAGGCACACGGCGAGGCAGGTGGGGGGAGCAAGGCACACGGCGGCGCAGCCAGAGAGGGCCGAGCGACGTCCACAGCCGAGCTGAAGGGCCGAGCGACGTCCACAGCCGAGCTGAAGGGCCGAGCGACGTCCACAGCCGAGCTGAAGGGCCGAGCGACGTCCACAGCCGAGCTGAAGGGCCGAGCGACGTCCACAGCCGAGCTGAGTGGCCGAGCACAACCCCAGACGCACCCCGGCCAGATCCACCCCCAAAGTCCAGGAAAGGGAGGGCGGGAGGGAAAAAAAACAAATCCTCCACAAAACAGGGAAGTCCAAAAACAGGAAAAAACACAGGCCTGCGACACCCCCCACGGACAGGAAGTGGGGCGACGTCCTCCACGGAAACCAAAAGTGAAGCGACGCCCCCCACCGGAAAGTGCAGGGCGATGTCACAGGACACTGTAAAAACAAAACAAACCTTGGGCTGGCGACATGGCCCGCAACCAGGAAGTGAGGCGGCGCCCCCCGCGAAAAAACCAAAAGCGAGGCGGCGCCCCTCTCCGAAAAAATGCGGACCCACGTCGCCAAACGCGCCAAGTCCAGAGGGGGAAAAAAAAAAAAAAACACAAACACGAAAAAAGTACTCCCAGTCAGCCGGTCCAAGTAGCTGCTATCCCGCTGGGTCCTCATGTGGCGGCATCTTCTGTAACGACGGGAAACAGAGCGGACCCAAACGCAGGATAGCATAAATCAAAATAGGGTTTAATAACTGAAAACATGAAACAGGACGCAGACTAGACAGGACAAATCACAGTAGATGCCGCGCTAAATACAAGAAGACAATGACACAATAAGGATCAGGTGTGATGACAGGGAGGAGCAGACGAAGGCGGGGCAGACACGTGACGAGAAACATAAACAGATGCACGTGGCCAGAGTCCGGGCAGAGTCCTTACACTAGTTAATTTCTGAAGAGCTGATGGGACTGACTGTATTTATGAGCAATAGTGTATTAGTATATATAGTATTAGGAGTGCTTTGACCTCTAGAATTCACTGTAACAGGGTTCAATCATTGTAAGTGTGACCCAGGGACTTCTCAGGATCTCGGAAGAAAGATATCTTCTGGAAGGCTGGAAGACCAGATTTCTTCAACATATTCAACTAGTAAGGCAGGAGGTGGAGATGTTGATACACTACTGTAAAGCCGTGGGTGTGGGTGTGACCATCTTATTGGTGATTGAACCGGATTTCTGAATTAGAAAGAACAGGGTAGAAAGGTACTTACTTAGCACATCTTGATTTAACTCACTTTTCTTTGCAAAAATGCACCATATCTATTTACATTACACAGTCACTATACAGGAATCCCATAGGATTTATATGGGCTCTGATTGGGCCATTCCAAAATGTCCTTCTTCTCCTAAAGCCATTCCTTTGTTGTCAGGCTGTGTGCAAAATTGGTTTGTATTTGAAGCTATCCATGGTTCACTCTATTTTGATTAGATCACCAATCCCACCCGTCTTTTTTACTTATCCCAGCTTAGGAAGTTGGGGGGCAGAAAGCAAGGCCATCCTTGATATGGCAGAGAGTTTTAGGGCCTTGCTCAAGGTCCAGCATTAGCAGCTAGATGGTGCTAGAGCTTGAACAGCCCATTCATTCATTCATTCATTCATTCATTCATTCATTTTCTACTGCTTATCCGAACTACCTCGGGTCACAGGGAGCCTGTGCCTATCTCAGGCGTCATCGGGCATCAAGGCAGGATACACCCTGGATGGAGTGCCAACCCATCGCAGGGCACACACACACACTCTCATTCACTCACACACGCATTCACACACTACGGACAATTTTCCAGAGATGCCAATCAACCTACCATGCATGTCTTTGGACCGGGGGAGGAAACCGGAGTACCCGGAGAAAACCCCCACGGGGAGAACATGCAAACTCCACACACACAAGGCGGAGGCAGGAATCGAACCCCCAACCCTCGAGGTTTGAGGCGAATGTGCTAACCACTAAGCCACAGTGCTTGAACAGCCCACTTTCCAGCAATTATTACCCCTGAGCCTTTACCATTTGAGTCACCACTGCCCCACAGCTGCCTAGCATAATGCTCATGCTCATAGGCAGAAATTTCAATCACATGACATTAAAATTTGCTTCACAGACCATATTTTGATGAACACAAAAAAAGAAAATATGAGCTCAAGTTGTTCTTAATATTTAGTCTTCAATTGAGTAGAGTGACAATATTCATCATCATAATCTTCATAATTATTACCATAAACATTATAATGATCCTTTATGCTATCAGTCCCCAGCCCTTTCTTCAGACTCCTAACATTTCAGAGATTTTGTGGATAAAGCTTTCAGTCTCCGGAGAGCAATTCCCTCATTCCTCACTGGACAAAGAGTAACGATTTGACCTTGGAAGAGTTGCCTGGTGGATATGCACACTCACACAAACACACACAGCTGCAGTCCACATAACAGTTCTATTTGTTTGCAGCCCAAGCACATCGTTTTTTTTTTTTTTTCCCCAACAGCCATCCGAGGAGATGGACCGTAGTGATTATCAATCCTCTGCAAACAGTAGAGGGCCGCAAAGGCGCCATAAAGCACAAGGGGATGAAGGATGCAGGCAGATTGCACTTTTGTCCTGTACACAAATCAGCGAGGTGTTTTTTTTTTACCACTGTGTGTCAAAGATGGGACTCATACAATAACAACTAGATATCTTACTAACATCTGATGGTTTTTGTGGACAATATGAAAAAATATTGGGAACGTGGAGAGGAAAATGAATAATTGATTAAGAAGCTAGATCGGGCTGCGAGGTTGGTCACGGCTTTATGTTCAGCACAGCATGTCTTTCTTTGTTCAAATATTTATTCATTATAACAAGATGAACCCAATCTACCTCAGTGGGACTTTACATTTTTGCACTAAAAGTAATTTTGTAAATTTGTAACTTAGATACTTAGAATTTATAAAAGGCTGCTGGGAGGATTCACAGAGTGAGAATTTGAATCTTGAATCTTTGCTAGCAAGAAAAAAATGTCCATAGGCTGGACAACTAGCTACTAGCAACTATAACTAAATTAATATTCAATATTTTTACCATTGATACAAAATGTACATATTTCTAAATGTCATAACACATCATCTATAAATGCAGTAAAAGTTATTTACTGGTGATCAACTGACATGCCGAATGACAGCAACATTATACTTCAATTGGAACGTACTGTGTATAAATGATATGACATAATTTTTATTATGAGTTTTATTAAATGAGGTGTATGTTCATACAAGTCAAATCAAGTCAATAAGCTTTTATTGTCATTTCAACCATATATAGCTGACACAGTACATAATGAAATGAGACAACGTTGAACCATCTCTTCACACCAGGCAGGTAGCTATTGCACCTCCTCTGTGTATGCTTACTCATCGTTCTTGCTGATGAGACCCACCACTGTCGTGTCATCAGCAAACTTGATAATATGGTTCGAGCTGTGCATTGCTAGACAGTCATGAGTCAGCAGAGTGAACAGCAATGGACTGAGCACACAGCCCTGAGGGGCTCCATTGCTCAGTCTGGTGCTGCTGGAGATGCTGTTCCCGATCCGCTTCTCAATCAGGTGCTGAGGGATGATTGTGTTGAATGCTGAACTGATGTCTATGAACAGCATTCATACATAAGTGTTTTTACTGTCCAGGTGGGTCAGGGCTAAATGAAAGGTCGTGGCAGTGGCATTTTTGGACAAAAACGCAAACTGCAGGGGGTCCAGTAATGGTGGTAACCGGGTCTTGAGATGCCTCATGACAAGCCTCTCGAAGCAATTCATTACATTACATGTGTACAAGATCTTTTTTAATTAAATATCAATTTCAATTTTCATCCCTCAGATCCAGACTGATTCTAGACTGGTCGACAAACCGATCATATCATACTGATGTCTGTGATACTGTCAACTTTCTCAAATTAACATTGTGTTTGTGTTGAAGTGTGTTATTCACTACTAAACAGCAGCTTTGAAGAAGAAGATGTTATTATTGTCATAATACATAACAGGAAGATGGTGTAAGTTCACAGGGTCAGCCATAATACAGCAACCCTGGAGCAGGGAGGCTTAAGGGCCTTGCTCAAGGGCCCAACTTTGGCAGATTGTCAGTGCTGAGGCTTGAACCCAAATCTTAACCACTTGACCACAACTCCAAAAAGACTTTCTTAGTTTTCATGAGTCTTGCCTATCACTGTAGCAAAGAGTCACTCACTCTCACTCACTCATCTTCTACCGCTTATCTGAACTATCTCGGGTCACGGGGAGCCTGTGCCTATCTCAGGCGTCATTGGGCATCAAGGCAGGATACACCCTGGACGGAGTGCCAACCCATCACAGGGCACACACACTCTCATTCACTCACGCAATCACACACTACGGACAATTTTCCAGAGATGCCAATCAACCTACCATGCATGTCTTTGGACCGGGGGAGGAAACCAGAGTACCCGGAGGAAACCCCCGAGGCACGGGGAGAACATGCAAACTCCACACACACAAAGTGGAGGCGGGAATCGAACCCCGATGTAAATGCTACAGTGAACCTATATTTAAACATACAGTGAAATAAGCCACAGCGAGCGTCAGAGAATAGATGTGGGCGTCAGAAGAAATGTGACTAATTTAAACTTGATGCAAAGCTGGAGTGACTTGCTAAGTCTAGCGATGGGAGTGAAGACAGTAGAGCTGCATGTGATCTGGGGCAAAGAGCACAAACTGCTTCTTCTTTATCTGGGGTGATATGATGCTGGGTAATTTTATACACAAACATCAAAACTCCAGAATGTTTTCATTTTCACAGCAAGTGGAATGCTAGTTGTGCCACTGCTAAATGTTATTACCACAGTATGTTAACCAGTAAGAGGAAGGCCTACTTTATATGCAGCTACCGGAAGCCAGTGGAGACAGCGCAGCAACATGGTGGCAGTTTGGGCAGCAATGGGATTGGAATTCACAAGCTTCCATTCAGTAGTATAACATCTTACCATTGATTTACCACTTAGCACTCTAGCATGCCTGTTTTTGATCACTTTTGACCCATTGCTAAAGCTTATACTTCAGATAATTGGATTTGCATCAAAAGTAAGTTAATTAGGACGGGACATCACACTTTTCATCAAATCACCTACTTGTAATATTTCAGTAAGAAAGCACAGAAGTGCATAAAGTCTGAACTTATACTCATATAAGCTTTAACATACTGTTAACATACTGGCTATATATTGGCTTGTTCATGCATTCATGTTTGCAGAAGAAATGGGAGACATTTTGCTCCTTGAGTGTAATAGATTAGATCCAGATCACAGTCCAATCCAAACCAGTGAGGTTTATGCTGAAATACCTATAGCAGGTAATGTAACTCCAGACCTGCTTTACAAAGCATTACTTGCAGTCCAGTTGTTGTTTCATTGCTCCGCTGGACATCATATTAACCTTTCAGATCTTAAAAAAAATCCAATATTATTGCACAGCGTGATGTCCTGCATCCACCATACGGGTCACTGACGATTATCATCCAGCGCTCATATCGACTGTTTCTGTCTATTTGCAGACAGATTTTTCGGGCCTGCAAATAATAAGTAGAATTACTCAAAGAAAATCGAATACATACATCGTGAGGTTCTACACTTCTCACGGAAATGCTGTGTTTAGACAGTATGATCATTTATATTTTGGTTACTTGTTGCGCTTCATCTTTAATAAAGGGTATTTCATGCATTCATTCATTCATTCATTCATTTTCTACCGCTTATCCGAACTACCCCGGGTCATCTCAGGCGTCATCAGGCATCAAGGCAGGATACACCCTGGACGGAGTGCCAACCCATCGCAGGGCACACACACACACACACACACACACTCTCATTCCGTCACACAATCACACACTACGGACAATTTTCCAGTGATGCCAATCAACCTACCATGCATGTCTTTGGACCGGGGAAGGAAACCGGAGTACCCGGAGGAAAGCCTGAGGCACGGGGAGAACATGCAAACTCCACACACACAAGGCGGAGGCGGGAATCGAACCCCCAACCCTAGAGGTGTGAGGAGAACATGCTAACCACTAAGCCACTGTGCCCCCATAAGAGGTATTTATGGACCACAAATGATTTATGCTCCTATGCTGTCATTATTGTTACAGACAATATCAAGAAATACGTTAGCCTTCAGATCTGAAAAATATACCAAAAAGAACAGTTTTCTTTTTCTCCCCACTAAAAACAACAAATGAGTCAACTGACATACGAATCTGGAATGACTCACAGTGGCGTTGATGTTTTAAACTCCGATATTAAATGATCCCCTGTAAGCTCTGCCCCTATTGCCCATTTTACAATGGTAATATTCTAGCCAGCGCTCTCATCTCGAATCCAGCTTAAAAGTTTGCTTTTGTTCTTTGAAGTTAGAAGTATATACAGTATGATCTCTAAAATCAGTTACCTAGATTAATTAGGGATGCGAAGTTCATTCATTCATTCATTTTCTACCACTTATCCGAACTACCTCGGGTCACGGGGAGCCTGTGCCTATCTCAGGCGTCATCGGGCATCAAGGCAGGATACACCCTGGATGGATTGCCAACCCATCGCAGGGCACACACACACACACACACACTCATTCACTCACACAATCACACACTACAGACAATTTTCCAGAGATGCCAATCAACCTACCATGCATTTCTTTGGACCGGGGGAGGAAACCTGAGTACCCGGAGGAAACCCCCGAGGCACGGGGAGAATATGCAAACTCCACACACACAAGGCGGAGACGGGAGTCGAACCCCCAACCCTGGAGGTGTGAGGTAAACGTGCTAACCACTAAGCCACCGTGCCCCCCCCGGATGCGAAGTTGTTTTGCAAAAAAAATCGTCCAAAACAGCTCTTTCATGTTGTGAGCCAATGAGAAAAGGGATGAAATTTTTGACAGACCGATTGTCTTATGCAATAAATAGTTTAAATGGTAATGTTCATTACAAAGTAATTAAAAAGACCATTTGCTCTCTTGCTCTAATCAGTAACGACATTTATAAAAGTCATTTTCATTGCATTTATGAAATATTTATTTATATATTTATTTATTTCCAGGTGGTACCATCCACAGGAGCACCGAGCACTCTCCGATATCAAACACGGCAGTGTGTGTGAGAGCTCTGAACATAATTATAGCGCTTTCATAAAGCCTGTCTCGCTCCTGTTGGTCGAACATGGATTCTTTTGACTGAGTCACTGCCTCTATCAATGCAGCTGTCTTTCATTTTGATTTCCAGACACTCACAAAGAGGCACAAACACACACCCCTGCCTCTCACCTGGCTGTGTTCCACTCTGTACTCATAATGCAGAGACAATACCCGAGCTTGCTGAGAGCCGTGTCTGGCCTCGAAAGAAAGGAAAAGGAGATGTTGAGCAACGCATGCAGTCTGAGCACCGTGTTACATCCTTATAGCTACAGGATGAAGTCTTTCTCATTAAAGATGGGAGAATTGTTGCAGGATGTAATAAGGAAAATGTGTACAATATAGAATAGCTGATGGCATATTAATGATTTATATATATATATATTTTTAGCCTAAAGGTACCTTGCTGTTTTTATATCATAAGGACGCCTATCTGACATCCAGCCATTCTGCTAAAAGCGTAAATAATTCTGAGGAGCACGTAGCCGACATGCTTTCATTTTCACGTACACGCTTTACTTTACGTCTGGAGTGTTTGCCGTCGGCGCTCATGATTGCTTTCGGTAAAACGTGACAGCCGACACGAGCACTTGTCCTCTCTGACTGTGTGGCTGTGAATTACAATGATCTCTAGAGCTGTGTGATTAAGATATGAAGTGGTGATGAGCACACGGGCTGATGTAACTCTGGTGACTTTTTTGTTCAGGTTGTGGGAACTAGTCAAGAGAGAAAGAGAGAGAGAGAGAGAATGTGTCTTTCATCATCATGTCTATTCATCATTACTCAGTCAAGCAGAGGGCAGAAGCTCCACGTCTGAAGCTCTGTCGACTTTCCTAATGCAGCTAAAAACAAGGACGACGACGGCCACACGGCACGGACCCCTTACACGCTCGCCTAGATATGTCAGGTTTGTTTTATTGAGATTTTAAAATTCTTTAAAAAAAAGTTTGAAAGATGAAAAAGTCCTTTTAAATGACAAAATGCCACTATTAAAAAGAAAATTTAAAAAAAATAAAAAAATATATATATAAATAGTTGTACTCAATATGATCTTGTTCTTGCTTAATCATATATTAAAACATATAATATATATTAATTATTAAATAAAATATTAATCAAGAAAACACAGTATAAGTAGAGGGATAACACCTATATTAATATTTATTTAAATAGTAACACATTATAAAACACTGCTTTTTTTTTTATAACTAAAACCCAAGGACGATTCATTTCATACGCTACAAGCCCGTACTCGTTTTTTTCTTTTTAAGAAAATTATTTCTCTCTTTTATCTCTTTAACTCTTTAAGAGTTAATAAACTAAAGATAAAAAAAAAAGAGCTCATGGTGAGGTCATATGGCGTCGTGGTCAGACTTGCAATCCTAACCAATGTAATTCTGTTGAAAGACCAACAGTGCCATCTAGCAGCTCCCAGAAATTCCAAGCTGTCTGCCCAAATGTCCTCGGATTGAATCCTGTATGAAGCACTACGAGCACTACGATGGAAAAGTTACCAATTTAACGCCGTGCGTCATTTCGTTGTAAGGATTTTTTATTTTTTAAGACATTTACTTCAAGCTGCATGGTAAAGAATTGAGTGCATTGATGTAGAAACCCTTAAATCTGACCGAGCAGAGATAAAACAAATCTCATTTTAGGGAAATCCCATAAGATCGGCTGTATTATGACGTAAAATCACTTTTGTTTAGACGGTCTTATCCAGAGCTGCTTGTTTAGGGGCCCAGTAGTGGCAGATTGGTGGACATGGGATTCAAACTCACAACCTTCCAATGTATAGTCCAGCACCTTAACAATTAAGCTACTACATCCCCCATAGTCCATAACAAATACTTCATCCACTCCAAGATCATGGGGGCTATTCATAAAATGTTCTAATCTGCCACTCACATGGCAGCAATGGCAGTAATGGTTACAGAGTCTGACTCCTAACCCTAAGGTTGTGGGTTTGAGTCTCAGGTCAGCCATGACTGAGGTGCCCTTGAGCAAGGCACCAAACCCCCCAACTGCTCCCAGGGCGCCGGAGCATAAATGGCTGCCCACTGCTCCGGGTGTGTGTTCACGGTGTGTGTGTTCACTGCTGTGTGTGTGCACTTTGGATGGGTTAAACGCAGAGAACAAATTCTGAGTACGGGTCGTATTTCACGTCACTTCACTTTAAAATTATGCAAAAAGAGTTCACATCTGGTCAAACATCTGAATAGAGGAAAAATGTGTTTGTGGACTGTAGAGGCCTTGTTGATGAGAAGCTTTAATAAAGAACAGTTAGATGAGCTGATAAGAAGGCTACTGTATCTCAGATATCTGTAACTCAGTGTGCTCTCCCATGGTGAGCATCCAGCGTCTCAGCACGTACAACACGTCCAACGATGAGATGAAACGTCTACGGGGTCTTGAGGTCTACAATAGGTTCTGGTCCTGTCATCCAAGTCTACAGCTCAGAAGCTACAATGGGGCAAGTGAAAGCTTTAAAAAAACATAATCTGAAACAGATACAAGCAGATACTGATATAGACAACGGAGCTGCGAGTTGACCGTTATTTTTTAGAAGATACACCGCTGACTGATGTGGCGCCTGTGATACGCTGAAACAGAACCGTGTTTAAAAGTGGCTCCATACCTACAGTGTCTCTGATAGAACCACAGGCACGAACACACACTGCTACATCTCACCATCAGATGTCAGTGACTACATCGTCTACATAATATTTTCCAACACTAGAGCTCGATTTTTGAGACATAAACCGAAAGCCGCATGTTGTTTAAGAACAGGAAATGGCTTTCTCCTGAAAAAAAGTGTGAGCGCCAGTTGCATGCAAGAAACGAGTTAACACTCCACTGCATGTAGACCGCACGTGTAAAAAAAACTGTAACGCAGCGTTTATGGAATATAACGTTAACTCATGCATTTCATATGTCTGTGACTAGGATTAAAGGTCATCCAGCGGTGCTTGGGTACAAATAGGTGGTGATAAATGAACATTGCCGTTTAGGAAATAATTGTTATGTGAAACTTCAGTCTTGTTCCCTTCAGTGTAAGCTACTAAAATGATGGTCTTTATAACTAAAGAGTAAAATTGGGTCATAAACAGAGCAGAAGGGTTAAATATGACATGCTATTTGCACACTCAGGAGACAAGCTTCGCTCCGTGTCGACATGCGGGTGTCTGAAACTCTGAACCGTCTGAGGTTTTATCTCTTTCGTCTATGTTTATGCCCCTTCTCCTTTCCTCTGTCTCTCGCACTTGCTTTCTCTTTCCAGAAAGAAAACAGGGTTAAAAGCAACATTGTTTGAGATCATTTAATTTGAAGTAGACTGTACACTGGCTGTTTAATGGGGGGAGAAAGAAAGAAAGAAAGAAAGAAAGAAAGAAAGAAAGAAAGAAAGAAAGAAAGAAAGAAGGCAGAACTTGAGAAAAAAAAAAACTTAAAAATAAGGGAGAAGTGGCTGATTGTGGTTTAGGCTGTTTTGCGAATCCGTGGTTTTGTGACACATTTTGTTTTAAACTTGTATTGCTTGCCAAGTTTCAGGCCAATGCATTAGCATGTGCCATACCGACACAAAACAGAAAAAAAATCAGCATTGTTACGAAAAGGAATTCGTTCCCTGGCCCAAACACGTACATTTTACGCATTTATTAATGATCTGACCAGAACAAAAAGGCTTAATTTCCCTGTTTAAACAGCAATGTTAAAAATTCATTGTTAAAACAACAGAAAGTATTTTGCATACTACAAACTCGTATACAGGATGTTCCTCAATGAAGTGGAACTAATGTATCAAACAGTATTTTTTTTTTTTCCTTTTATTTTCTTATCGACTGTATTGTAGTGATCGTGTTTTTCCAATCTGGTTGGCTAACAAACACAGTCATCTTTAATTCCTTTTGCTTCATTATAAGTTTTCGCAATGAAATCCGACTCAAGATCTCCGTTTCAGGCAGACGCTAAAAGCTTCAGATCAAAACATTTAACTATTGTTAATCTCAGAGCGGTTCATCTGAATCGCAGCTGCAGCTAATAGGCGGGATATTGTTTACTTTGTTGTTTTACTTGCTTTTTTAAATTTTGAAGATTAATCGTTTTCTAAATAAAAATAAAATAATTTTTACTTCTTATATACTAAACAAATACACATCTGGATTGTATTGTGGCAGTGATGGCTCAAGTGGTTAACCCTCTCTGCTCCAGTGGTGCTGCATCATGACTGACCCTGTGCTCTGACTACAACCTCTAAAGTTGGGATATGTGAAGAAATAATTTCACTGTGCTGTAATGTAGAAAATAATAAAAAATAAAGGCATCTTCTATATAATTCCAATAATGGCTGAAAGGATATTTCACATTAGATGCATTGTTTTATCACCAATACAAAAAAAAATAAAAAATCCAAGGTACACGGCGACATCATGATGATCCGTGAACTTTATTCTGTTTCTATCCAGTTTTTATTCTGATCTTTGAGAGTTACAGGGTTTTATTTTTATTTATATAAAAACCAACCAACCCACTGTCTTTCTAACTCTGGGATTGGATCAGAAATTCAGTCAAATTCTGAATTCAGAAATTTCAACAAATGCATTATAATATAGAGCATTATAGAGGTAGAGGTAGGGGTAGGGGTATATAGAGGTAGGTTTGTCCTACCACTATATACCATTGCGTGATGAGACGAAAAGCTACGCTTGGACATAATCCAAGAACTGTCAATCTCGAAGGATGCATTAAGATGTTATCGATACCTTTGTGCAACTACTGTATGCACTCATCATAAATAACCAAAATCATTTGCTAATAAAAATAAAACAGACTAGAGTTCAAAAGACGTGGTCTTTAAATGAACTACATACAATCCGTAGTAGTCTGAAGTAAAAATACCATTACAACAATTATAAACTGGACAAATAGTACACTGCTAGCTGTCATCAAAGCTAACGTTAGCAGATGCCTCAAGCTAGCATAGTTACGTCAAGATTAACTCCAAGAACCAACAAATCCAATCACAAATCTACTTACTGACTGGACGTCAAATTCAAATTCGAATTTTATGTTTAATATTATATTTTTTATTTTTTATTTATTCAAAGTTTTTAGCTGATAAAAAAAAGAATGTTTAAATAAGCGATCAGATCATATTTAAGAACATTTTAGCTAACAATTGAATATAACATAAAGGTACATTAAACAGTATTAAATACTAATACACCTTATAACTCGCCATGAAAGTCAATGAAATACTCCGATTTTTTTATCTTCAGTCTATCTAGACTATTTTAATAATAAAAAAGAAGAACAAAAAAAAGAATCTTACGAAAGATGTGTGTAAATATTAGCTTTATAATATATATATAATACAAGCGTTTTATTAACGGCACTTATCCAAACATGTGAATCCAAAAACTGTAAAATTCATCAGTCATAAATGTCTAGTTTCATTCCCATACAGGATATCTGATTTACATTTAACCCATATATTAATTAAATTCTATTTATTTGTATTGTGCTTTTAACAATTTACATTGTCTCAAAGCAGTTTTACAGAAGTATAGAAACAGAAGAGGAAAATTATTATTACGTAATAAAATAAAATATTATTATGTAATAATAATAATAATAATAATAAGAAGAAGAAGAAGAAGAAGAAGAACAAAAATAAGAAGAAAATAAATAAATTAATAAATACATTTAAAGATTAAGGGGGGCACGGTGGCTTAGTGGTTAGCACGTTCGCCTCACACCTCCAGGGTTGGGGGTCCGATTCCCACCTCCACCTTGTGTGTGTGGAGTTTGCATGTTCTCCCCGTGCCTCGGGGGTTTCCTCCGGGTACTCCGGTTTCCTCCCCCGGTCCAAAGACATGCATGGTAGGTTGATTGGCATCTCTGGAAAATTGTCCGTAGTGTGTGATTGCGTGAGTGAATGAGAGTGTGTGTGTGTGTGCCCTGCGATGGGTTGGCACTCCGTCCAGGGTGTATCCTGCCTTGATGCCCGATGACGCCTGAGATAGGCACAGGCTCCCCGTGACCTGAGGTAGTTCGGATAAGCGTTAGAAAATGAATGAATGAATTTAAAGATTAAATTAATATTGAAACTTTCTTTCTCAAGACAAACCAGGCTCAGAAGGGAACGCATCCTCATTTGGGTGACACTGGAATGTAGATAATGTAAATAGTGTAATTTCTACAGCAGTTTATAATAGTGCAACCGAGAGCTCCTGAGGAACTAATGGGTCAGTGCAAACTCACCATGGGCCCAACACTAATTTCAAATTATCACTGATAAAGACCAGAACATACAGCTGACTGACACATCATTGGTTCAAAAGAAGGCATGACAATCTCCGGGCAACTCCATCCAAACAATCCCATGAGTCACTGGCTGACCATGCAGATCAATCTTAGAGTGACCAAGTTCAAGTTCAAGTTCACTTTATTTATATAGAACATTTAAAACAGCCATAAGACTGACCAAAGTGCTGTACAATAAAAGAGTGTTAGTAAAAATACACAGAAAAAATGATTAATAAGGCAAAAGATAATGAAAGCAAAATAGAATTAAACAATATAAAAATACACGCTAAGACACTAAAACAAGCAATAATAAGAACAATTAAAGAACAATAAGAAGAATTAAAATGAAAGGGAAAATTATGGATATCGTCGCTGTCAGGTGGAATCCTCGTATCTCCAAATCAGTTATTTTTCAGGAAATTAAAAAAACGCCGTACCTTATCTGCAGTACACAGGGTTTAGTCCGCGTTGCAGTGGATTGTCTTGCGCTACATTCCTGTCCTCAGACGAGCACCAGAACTAGCGGGGGTCAAGATTTTTTTTTCTTTGAGCCCAGTGTTTTGAAGACATTTACCTCAGAAGACGTGTTGATTCGTTGCGACTCTTCTTGAGGAGAAATATGCCGTGAAGCTCTCCCACGGAGTGAGGAAGAGGTGGACAGTTGAAGTGTCCAATGGAGTTATGATATTTGCGCTCAAGCTATTTTCAAGACTTTAGATTGGTTAATAACTTGTAAAAATAACAGACCCACGTGGGGACTGACCAATAGCATCAATATGTGAAAAAATATGAAATTGACCAAATTTGGACATACGAGGTTTCCGCCCGACAGCGACGATATGCCAAGCAAAACAGATATGTTTTTAAAAGAGATTTAAAAATGGACAGAAAGGATGCTAATCTTAACTCTATGGGAAAATCATTCCAAAACCACGGACCACCGTGTGACGAGACGTCAGGATTGAACAGGGTAGAACGTCAGGATTGATGAAGTAGCTCCGTAAGAAGAGACGATCAGACTAGGAACTCGGAACACTGGGAGCTCGGGAGTGGCATACATAGCTCGACAGAGAGAGAGAGAGAGAGAGAGCGAGAGAGAGAGAGAGAGAGAAATTGTTAGGTATGATTGTAATCAGGTGATGGACTATGTACATTATGTGCAAAGTGCAACCAGGGACTTCATCAAGACTAGCTATGTCATCATCACTAAAAGGCTAGAGCCAGAAGGTGACACAGACATGAGGACTTCCTGGGATATAAAGCGTCCCACCACTCCACAGTCTGCAAACCAGAGTGAACATGTAAGGGTGGTACGATGACAACATCCAGACATCCCAGTTCACCAAACACTCAATGCCCATGAACCCTCCAGATCTGCTCCTTTACCTAAGAAAAGCTCTTCATGTAAAGCTAGACTAATCAAATGTGTTTTTAGCCTGGACTTAAACACTGAGACTGTGTCTGAGTCCCGAACACTAACTGGAAATTTGTTCCATAACTGTGGGGCTCTGTGAGAAAAAGATCTGCCCCCTGCTGGAGCCTTTTGTACTTTAGGTACTACCAAATATCCTGCACTTTTTGATCGAAGTAGGCGTGACGGATCATATAAAAAAACAAACGATCTCTCAGATACAAGACCATTAAGTGCTTTATAGGTGAGTAATAGTATTTTATAATCAATGCCGAAACTTGACTGGAAGCCAATGCAGTGTGGATAAGATAGGGGTGATATGTTCATATCTTTTGGTTCTAGTTAGGACTCTAGCTGCTGCGTTCTGGACTAACTGGAGCTTGTTTATGCTCCTACTGGAACATCCAGACAGTAAAGCATTACAATAATCCAACCTAGAGGTAACAAATGCATGAACTAGTGTTTCTGTATCATGTACTGACATCATATTTCTTTTCTTAGCAATATTTCTGAGATGAAAGAAGGCTACTCTTGTGGAATTATTTATGTGAGCTTCAATGAGAGACCGGTATCAATAATCACACCGAGGTCTTTTCCTGCTGCACATGATGTAATAGAAAGTCCATCCAGAGTTACTCTATAATCAGAAAGCTTACTTCTGTCTGCCTGTCTGTGGTCGTAGTAAAAGCAATTCTTTCTTGTCAGAGTTAAGCAGGAGGAATTTCGTAAGCATCCACTGTTTAATGTCCTTCACACTATCTTCAATCTTATTAGCTGGTGACTCACATCTGACTTAGCCGAAACATAGAGCTGTGTGTCATCATCATAACAGTGGAAGCTAATTCCAGGTTTACGAATAATTGCACCAAGGGGTAGCATATATTGGGAGAAAAGCAATGGGCCTAAAACATAACCTTGTGGAACACCGAACGTTACCTTAGTTTGTTTAGAGTAGTCACGATTTAGATCTACGAACCGATATCGATCCGTCAAATAAGACCAGATCCAGGAGAGGTCTGTCCCTTTAACACCAACAACATGTTCTAGCCTACCAAGTAGAATAACATAGTCAATGGTATCAAAAACTGCACTAAGATCAAGCAACACCAGCAAAGAGACACAACCCTGATCAGAGCCTAGTAACAGTAAACTCTGTGCTATGATGGAGGCCTAAATCCTGACTGATACAGAATAAAAATGCATTTAGGAATGAGCTAAAAGTAGAAACAAAAAAGAGCCTCCAAAACAGTGCATGTGCTGAATCCTCATTCTTCATATAAAATAAAAGTATCCCATGAACAGTTATTATTATCAATCAAGATTCCAACTATCTTTTATTTATTTATTTTTTTATTTTACCACGTTACTACAACTTGGAAAAATAATGATGGTAATATTCCATAAATGTATCTGGTAAATATGCGAACTATTCAAGAAGGTAAGTATTGGGATATTTCTTTTTCTTTTTCTCACTTCCGCATCTCAAGAAGATTCTTGATAGACTTTGATTTCTGAGAAAGAAATCGTGTAGTATCGCTATGTAGTATCACAGCTACTATTTTACTGACGCCAGTTTCATTAAGAGTCATCAGTTTTTTTTTAGAAAAGGCTGTGTCCATCGTGTATTTTCTAGATCTGAGTCACTGCGATAAAGCGCACTGAGCCAATCAGTGGGTTTCTTTGCAGAGAACAGATTGCAGATTAGGTGGAGATGACTGGTGCTGTATCTTGCATCTGAGGTTCAGGGGAACATTATATGAACCAGGAAGGACCATGACAGTGGGCATGTACACCGCTGAAGCATACAGTATACAGCAACGTTTTTTTTTAAAAAAGAAAGAGAGAGATAGAGAGAGAGATGAGATGGTGTGCTGTGGTGTGGTGTGGTGTGGTGTGGTGTGGTGAGGGTTTCATGCATGATGGAGCTGAAAGTCACAGGAGAATTTGATCAGGAGCAAAACAGACTGTAGATCCAAGCCTTCTGAAAATGGCCAAAAACATCTTTTACTTCACTACTAATACTTTAATTACTACTATTTTAAGTTGGGAATGAAATACATGAGACAAGCAGTTAGAAGAAAATACTAAACAATGGGGTGGCAGAGATACAGTTATTATCCCTAATGTGATTCTTCTTCTTCATAAATACCATTCTGTCTGGAAAAATGTCAGCTTAAACTTAAACCTCAGTCCTGACACAAGAGGTTCCTTCCTTTAATAATAAAAGTTGAATAATCTTCACCATGTTGATGATTCATCCATTTTGGTGGAGTGCCCCCTGTAGAAGCCCCATAATAACTCACTTCCTGTGTTTAATTATATCAGATGACTAATAATAATGATATTTCAAATCAGGGATTATTCTCAAAATAACAACTAATGCCACTAACAGCAGGAGATCACCAATAACCTGACATTCAATAATGGCTTATGTTATTTCTTTCATTGTACTGCCTATCGCTACGTATTAAACTGACAGGGCTCAGAGCATCAGAATCACCTGTTAGAATTAACCCATTATTTAAGTACGACTCCTGATATTTTCTATTAAATGTATCTTTCCCATCCCAAGGCATTCAGACATTGTACCAACTCTGATTGTCTTTCGTGTCATGAAGATTTTGGACCTCCACTGAGATGAGGTCGACTCTGAGGAGATGCCAACTGCATGTGGTCTTTCAGGACAACAATCTTCTCATCAATAAAACATTTATCAGACTGTATATTTATAATCACACCCCCAGTGTCACCCATATGACGATGAGGTTCCCCTTTGAGTCTGGTTCCTCTCAAGGTTCCTTCCTTTACCGTCTAAGGGAGTTTTTCCTCCCCACAGTCACCTGAGTCACCTCAGACTTGCTCATTGGGGATAAATACATACAAATTTATAATATATAATATTAATCTTAGATTTTGTATAATATTAATCTTTATATTATTCTTTATAATAACCTTTTGTTCTAGGTTTATGTTCTGTAAAGCTGCTTTGAGACAATGTCAATTGTAAAAAGCGCCATACAAATAAATTTGAATTGAATTAAAGCAATTCAATTCAAGGGCCCTACAGTGGTAGCTTGAACCCTGATCCTCTGATCAACAACCCAGAGCCCAGACATCTTTGTTTGGGGCAGTGGTGGCTCAACTGGTTAAGGCTCTGGGTTGTTGATCTGAGGATCAGGGTTGATCCACTGCTGGGCCCTTGAGCAAGGCCCTCAACCCTCCCTGCTCCAGGGGTGCTGTATCATAGCTGCCCCTGCACTCTGACCCCAACCTCCTTAGTTGGGGTATGTGAAGAAAATAATTCCACTGTGCTGTAATGTATATGTGGCGATAATAAAGGCTTTTATGCTTCTATCTTTCAGCATGTGTTTGCAAATAAAATAGAAATAAAAGAAATTATTTATTACTTTTGTGCGGCCCGGTGCCAAACGACCTACAGATCGGCACTGGTCCGTGGCCCGGAGGATGTGGACCACTGGTTTAGGACACAGCTTTTTAATTACCATGTGTAGTTTACAACCAGTGACATCCAATCATTTCAAAAGTGTTTTTTTTTTATTTAGTTTTTTTTTTGCGAATTTTGTTTAGAGGGTTTATTTAAAGTGATGTGAAGTTTGGGACAAACAGTAAATTATCTATCTACATTATACCATTTAACCTAATACACAATACTAGAACTGGTATAACTATAATAAATAAATCCATTCTGACTATAGCCTGGAATTTAGCATATATGTTTAAAATGATTTTTTTTTTCGTCTAAAAAACGCTACACCTCCGGTATCTATAGGATCGCTCTGGAGTGTAGAAACCTTGTGAAATTTCACGTGAGAACCCAGAGATCCTGAAAGCGCTGCTCACACTACAGTGGAGTGAAGACAGTTCAGAGAGAAGCTCAGAGGAGGAGAGGTGGTGGTTGTGGTAGTAGTGGTGGAGGGGGTGTGTAACGGTTTCCCTTCTACTTCAAACACTTCTCAAGACACTGTGGAAATGTAACCAACGCTCAGAGCGTGTAGAAGAAAAAGTTATCTAAATGGACGCCTCTGCAAACCAGGGGGCTGATGGAGAAAGTAAACAAGTACACACACACACACACACACACACATACACACACACACACACAAACAAGGCACGAGTACTGTATGTACTTTGAATTGTTTTTTGAAATGTTTGCTGCAACAAAAAAGATACACAAATCTATCAGTCAAAACACACCTAATGTTATGTTCCATAATCATGGACATATTTTCATATTAAGGCACATATTTATTTGATATTTATTTGATACGTGCCTTTATGTACTTTATTAAAATGGGATAGGTCAGAAAATTTATTTGGATTTATTTCCTGAGCTTCGTATTCATAACGATGTTTATTTATTTATTTACTTACAGGTTCCATTCCTGCAAATAGTCTCCAGTGTCAGAGCTTTGTTTTTTTTTTTTGTCTCATTGATGTCGAGAGAAGGAAAGGGAATGACTGCTTATACAGTAGCTGCTAGAACATCATAGAAGGAGCTAACTTGTTTTGCGGATGAACCACGGTGTTAAATATAAAGAATACTGTGGCATAAACACACAAGACAAGGCGTTAATAATCAAATTCGGTGTACACTAATTGTTGTGGTGGCATTTTTGATCTACATATAAAAAACACAGTCAGACTCAGAGTTGGTGGCAAAAGCAAAGAAGTAAAGATGGTATTTATTTTGCTGCAGTAAAAGACATCTTCCATACAGTGTAGAGTGGCAAGCCTACACAGTGAAGAGGCAAAGATCAGTGATTCAGCTCTCCCTTGTATACCCTAGGTGTGTGCTTGTGTAGCCTGGTACAGTATGTGTGTGTGTTGGTGTGTGTGTGTTTGTGTTTATGTGACCTCATGGCAGGAAAATATGTTGTAGGAATGTTTATGGCAGGGACATTTACCCCTGTTCTCTCTCTCCACAGTCTGACACACAAAATTTACCATGAAAGCACATACTGTATAACACTCATGATTTTTAAAATTTCCACTACATAGTTAATTTAAAAGAAGACACAGCACTTAAAATAATACATTTTCAATCAATTCTTACACACACATACACACACGTACACACACATACACACACATGCCTTTTCACTCACCTACTTCATTAATTACTTATCAAAGCGCTCTTCTTATCTGCTCTAATTGGGATTCTATACAGAGAAAATTGGCTCCGCCCACTTTAAGTAGAGACGTTTAATTTTTTTAAATTTCTTCTTTTATAGTGTTTTTCTTGTATTCCAAATACTTTAATTAATATTCAATTATTAATAATAAATAATAATAATAATAATAATAATAATATTAATAATAATAATAATAATAATAATAAACCTGCTTCTCAGCCCATAAAGGTGTTTTGTGGGTTAAAAATGTGCTTAAATCATGAAAAGTAAGCGCGCGGGGGGGGGACGACAAGTAATTCCCTTTAAAAAAAAAAAAAATTCATGTTTTTATTCTTTCCTTCATTAAATAAATATGTATGCACCAACCATGACTTATCATATATATTAATTTTGGATGATTTTTTTAATAGACATTTTAAAATTCAAAGCTAAGAGAGATAAATTAAAATGAGGATTTAATCAATGCTTCACTGCTATCTGGTGTGAAAATCCGAATTGTATTTTTATTCTGAGATTGTTAAATATTGATGTAGTTTAATTCATAAAATTTATAGTTTAATTTGTAGTTTAATTCATAAACTTTAATTCATAAAATTTATAGTTTAATTTGTAGTTTAATTCATAAACTTTAATACTATATATTTAATACTTTAGTACTATATACACTTTAGTTTAAACAGCAGTTCAGTTAAAATCTTCTTCTCTTAATAATAGAAAATAAAAAAAAAACAAAAAAAACCTTAGCACCTTCTTAATTACAGTGTATATAAGTGTGGTTCTCGGTCAAAGTGACTCAAAATGTTGGAAGGTTTCTCAGTCGAATTACTCAAAACTGAAGTCTACAATTTTTATACAAATCTGTATTTATCTCACATCAGAGTCACTTACAGTAACAGTGCGAATGTTCACGCTCACATGACTAATATTTGCTGCTCCAGATGTTAAAAGTGCTTGAGTGAACATCCTGGCTGAGAAAGGTCAGAGCTCTCACATGCTACTGTACAGAATGTACACATGACAAGGTTTCAGTTACACAAGACCATGTTCAGGGATTACACATGAAAAAGCTTGTCTATGGGAACTCTCTTACTGCATTTGTCCTCTTACACACTCAGGAAACTGTAGTGACTGTTATAATGTGTGTATTATTGTATTACAATAACAGTACATTTGTTGTTGTGTGTTTGTTTGTGTAAGTTCCCTTAGGTTCAAGTGTAAACTGGCACTGTTGTTTCTCTAATCCGATTGGTCGAATTAATTCGGACAGTGACGGTGATGCCGGGCGTACAGTAATTGCTTGATTTAAAATCTTATCATTTCTACAGTAGAAACTCTAATCTAGGATGGAATAATCTGAGATGAAAAAGAAACAAATTTAAATAAAGTGTTGTTTTATTATAAGCTTGTATAAACAGGTGTAATGGGGAGGTTTGGAATGAGTCTCTTTTAGTGTTATAACCTACTGCAGCAGTCTTATGAATATCTGCATACTTAATGCAGAAGAACCCTGATAACTTCTATATCGTACCTCACCTTGTTTCACAGATGTTCCACAACATTTTATGCACTCATAGATGGATAAAAACTACAATGTGTAACGTTACATAAGAGAAATAAAATACTTCCCAATGTTCTCCTCACATGCTACAGCCAACATTAAACTGGATAAATGTTCTTTTTCTTTATGCCCAATTGGAGTCAATTCAAAATGCTTGTTTTCTGGATGAGAGAAAAGGGAATCATTCAAAAACAATGAGTTATTTTTTGACATTCAACTCAAATCCTACACGATGTTGGACTGCAGTCGTCGTGCCTGCTGTCCTGTTCCATAGCGCCGTTAAAGATCAATGTCACTTTGTACAACCTTCAGATTGCATTTTGTCAAAGAGAACAGAAGTGCCCTCGCAATTCAAACGGACATCAATTGCAAAGAGACGGAAAGTAAATAGACGGCTGACAAAAATGATGCCGAACAAAGTTTCTTTATGCTTTTGCATAAAGAATATTTTAATATTGTTCTTTATATTAACATTTTGTTCTATTTATGTTCTGTAAAGCTGCTTTGAGACAATGTCGATTGTTAAAAGCGCTATACAAATAAATTTGAATTGAATTGAATTTTGCAGCATCTTCGAAATTTGTAAAAAAATAAAAACAAAAAAAAAAAAACAGTTTAGATATAAAGTGTTTTATAATAAAATAGTAATATCATATCTATCTGGATTAATGTGGACATCGATTTGTAACTCATTGCTTCTGCTGCCAACAAGTCTAGACTTCTTTTTACTTATTTCTATTACCCAAATACCGGTAAAATATATTCCCAGAAGGAAGGAAGCTATTGAAAACATACCGCACTGTTTTGAGGTGAGGAATGGCTCCGTCATCAGCTATGATATGTTTCATGTTAATAATTTGTATACCAGAGCTACCCTTAAAGGTGGGGTCTCTGATTTTTGAAAGCCAATGTTGACATATAAAATCACCAAAACAAACACGCCCCTAACCCAAACAGGTCCCACCCCTGTATTGATAGCTCCGCCCACACATACATCCGTAACCCAGGCAACTAATGGAAAGAAATGTGTCTTTATCAGCTGAAGGGAAGAACAATACGATTGCAGATAAACAAACAAGCAAAAATGACACACAAGCATAATCATGTAAAGGACAAAGGCATATATTAGTTCTGTGTAACAAAGCAAAACAGTGTTTAGCTCAGGAGTTATTGACTCAGGAAACTCCAATCTGTGAATATGTGACCAACTTCCTGCTCCTTCAGTTCTCTCCAGCGCTGGAAAGCTGATCCTATATTAACACGTCCTACTTCTTACCTTATCTTAAGCCTTTCTTCGCTTTCTTTCTTTGTTTTTATCCTCCATGTCAATGTTAAAACCGCTTTCTGCTAATGTCACACATCCGCACTGAACACTCTCTCCGCCCATATCGACAAGACACGCCCCTTTCTGCTCATTGGCTACACGTTTGTTTTGTTTTTTGTTTATTTTTCGGCCCGACTCAAGTTTTCTAAAGCATTTCTCAAAAATCTGAGACCCCACCTTTAAAATATACTAATGAAGGAATCTATTAAAGAAAAACTATTTCAGACACATGATCTTGCTGTAACCTGCTATGATCCTGTTCGGATTAGTTGCCAAGTCCAATTCCTAAATCCTCCAATTTAACTACATGTCTTTAAGTTATTGAAATTATCGAAATATCTTAAAAAAAAAAACTAAATTCTTGAATAAAAAGTTCGTAAATAGTGATGTAAATGAGTCTTGATGTATACATGAACGTATAAGTAACATCTCCGTATAACATGCTTGAAGGAAATTATTGAAGAAAACCTTTTTAGTGACATTACCTTGCTTTTACCTTGATCACGTTTGGATCCATTCCAAAAAATGTAATTCTATTCCTAAAGAATTCAACCATTTGTTCTGATACCATCATAACATTAACGAGATCCGTCTTGGACGGATTAATGGACAACCCGTTAAAATAATAGCACTCGTTATAGGCATCTTAATCGGAATTTATCGATTATTTTACTATCGCAGAACAACACAGCATGTTTTTAATAGAAGAAACGTGACGATACTTACTGCATGCTCGTGACAGGATTTCTATAATGACTAATGAAAGACTAGTGATTAGGACAGAGCTTTAACTACTGCCCCACAAATTATACCTAAATTATATCTAGGAAGTGATTAAAATAATTGCTCAATTAATGCTACAAATGTAAGCAAGACAAAATGGGTTTCTGTGGCATACTTAAATCACACATGCTGTAGACTGTACAATTAGCTCTGCATAATTATACAGCAACTGTCACTCAGCTGATGCTACAGTATGATGTTTGAATTTAGGAGAACTATCTTCATTTAGCAATAGGATATATTCATACTTAATAGACATATACTGTTCTACTAAATTACTGTGTAAAATTTATTTACGAACCCCCTTTCAAGTATCAGTGACTTGTCATGGTATAAGGGCTTGAAACTTAGGGCTATGTCTCTGTTCCCAGTTTGGGCCACCATTGCTGAACAGACCTTAGATGAAGGCTCAGACAGAAGGACATAAGTGATCCTAAACACCCTGAATTGATTGTCTGGCGCAAGGTCCAGGGACCGGGTCCAAGGATCAGGCCACCCTCAGAACACACCACCTGCAAGATGAAGGATGGGGGACAGGTTCAATGCCAGTCGGCATTGGTAGGATACGTACTGTAGCTTATGAGTCTATTTGATACAAGAGCACCTTCAGGCATTGATTTTGTAATTGCTCTATCAGATTTGAGGCAATATGCTTTGGACTCCTGGGTAGAGAATGGGACGGTGCTGTCAGCTGATTATAATAGTTTCTAGGATCGCATCTAGTATCAACAAGAATTTAATATTTATAAGAGCCTTCAGTTGCTGGGAACGGTCTGATAGAAGCTTTTCCAAAGTATGTCGAGGACCTTGAGCCTGGAAAGACCATACAAAAAGTTATCGCTAAAAGGATGTCAGTGCTGGTTTTGGCCTTCCATCAGAAAATGGAGATGACAGCATACACAATGTCTGCTGACTTCTATTGGTGTTATTGTTGGGCAATGGAATGAGTGCTTCTGAGGAACCCCTTAGACTAATGGATATACCCTCCATTTATAAGGGGGAATCACTTGTGGCTGACATTACTATGGCAGTAAGAGACCTTCATACTGTAGCTACAAGGCTGCAGATGTGGATGAGATTTGTCCAGGGATGCTGAAGGTGCTAGTTGAAATAGTTAACAAGCCTTTTCAATGTTTCATGGACGATTTAGACACACAGGAGGGATTAACAGTCCAGTATGGAGAGATAGACTGTAAGAGAAGAGGGAGATTGGGGATGAGGCGAGGTGAGGTGAGGGCTAATTTACTGACTAGTTTCACCTGGTCATGATGATTTTGATGCCAATATGATAAGAAAATGTCATTTCCTTTGTATGTGTTCCATCTGTTTGTGTTTTATTAACATGCATTAAGAGCATAAAAAAGGTAAAACAAAGATGTAGTGTTTATTGTTTCCCATTCTAGGATTTCTGTTTAAACCTCTAGCAGCCAAAAAGCTAAAGAGTTTAATTGAGTCTACTGTGTTGTCCTAGCCTTACAAAGTGCTTCCAATGATCAAAGCCCACTAGTTGAGCTTTTCCAGTCATTTCTCAACCTGCAGCAGCATTAGGATCTCTTTAGCCTGCAGGAAAAGCAGCAGGAGCTCCAGTCTCAAGTCATTTCTGACCAATCTGTGAACGGAGCTGCTGGAGTCTCCTAAACCCTGAGTCCTTCCTCACTGCATATGAACTCAGTACACAAGCAACCATCCTGCCTGATTTTATTGCTGGTGTGAAGCCGATGTCAGATACCGGAGCAGGGTGCTAGAACATATGACAATGGACCAGTTCATCTCATGTTTACAATGTCACCAACCTAAGATGCTCTTCAAGGCCATCGAGCCAACACACACAAAGAATAAGGTAATGAGTATATGTTTTGAAGGTTCCTGTGCTGGCACACTGTAATAGGATAAGAAGTTTGACAATCTAGCAGAACCTCTGGATAGTCCACTGGTTCTACAAATTTAAGATGAGCCAGTTGATGCGATTTGGGCACCTTACACAGAATATCCGAGGAACCCTGATGAAAGAATGAAGGAATGCTGACTATATACCTTTCTTCATCACTTTGTCAAAGTAATCAATAAAAATATTTCTGAATCCTGTTCCTCTGATTCCTCTTAACCCGACTGCTCACGTGACTTTCGAACGTTCATGTATGTTTTCACATCTGACTTAACAAAGCAAGCATGTTTTGATGGTTTTAAACTGTTAAACATGTTATATGAGGTGTATATATATATATATATATATATATATATATATACTTATATATACAGTATATATATATATATATATATATATATACTGTATATATAAGCTGTGATGAAACTTTACGCATGCTAATAACTAGAGGTGCTGGCAGCTCAACGTCTGCATTCAGCTACATGTAAATGACCTGTTTAGCTGACCTCTTTACATAGGAAATGAGACTCACCACATTTCACATATGTAGAATTGTCTGGAAAACTCTCGGAGATAACTGCAACTGTGCATTTTTATATAATATAGAGATTTCAGTCTACTTTTTTAGTAAACTTTTTTAGAATATTTATAATATATACTATATGTTATTGGATACTTTTCAGTTCTGATGGTATTTATGGTATATTGTTGACTGTACATTTCTACTGTATTCTATTTTCAATTTAGTTTGAAACCACAACAAAAGAACTGCTTGTATATTGTTTAACTAAGGAATAAAGAATAAATAAATGATTCTCAATAAACTGTTTAAGACACACTGGAGTCTATGGTTTATTAACTATGAACTAATAGTGCCTAATAAACTGGTTATATAGTGTTTGATTCCTTAAATGTTTATGTCTGATTATAGCCCCAAGCCTGTTCATATTAACCACCCAGATACCTGGAAGGAAAAAGTGCCTCTGATATTTACTATGTTTTTTGTTTGGTCTATTGTCATTAGGGTTATTGGTTTCCTTCATTCCAATGCCATTTGACTACCCGGTAAATTCTATTGCTGTAGACTTTATCCTTCAGGACACCTCTAACTAATGAGACTGATGAAGAAGAGTTTTAGTTTTAATTGCTTTATTCTGTCCAGGTCTCTCATCTCCTCATCGATATACTATACTTCAAAATCTACAGCTTTAGATCGCCATTCTTTCTTGCTAAGAACATTTTCAGATCAAGTCTCTACATCAATAAACAGTTAATACAATTAACAACAGTTAAGTCAGTTCAATACAATAAACTTTAACTCTGATGTTTGTCTTCAAGTTCCTGTTAACACACTCAGCACTTTTGGACCATACGACGCAGCAAACAGTTCTAGAAAGGAAATGATTTATAATGTCACTCTCCGCTGTCACCCAGATGAGGATGAGGTTCCCTTTCGAGCCTGGTTCCTCTCAATGTTTCTTCCTTGTACCTTCTCATTCTCTTCTTTTTCCTCACCAGCGTTAATGTCACCTCTGGTCAGGGTCATCTGGGATAAATTTCTCAATTTCAATATACAGTAGGTACATTTAAGAAGGCAGGAGGGTGGAGTTATTATTTACGCTGCAAATTCGTACTCAAAGGTCCTGAAAGTAAATGAAGACTACATAAGGGACAAGTGCATTTATATCTAACGATGTAAACATCACTAATACAGAAATAAACAGCCAGGTAGTTAAATATTTCCCAAGATATATTACACAGTTCAATCTGTCTCAATATTCTAATTATCTTGTAATATAGTCAAATAAAACGGATGTGTTATTATTACTACTCTGAAACATTCCTCTTATACCTCAGGGGTTTTTTCAACAATTAAACTTTTTAAATGTCTTAATATACGATACTACATCATGCTTTTTATTCGTTTAGAAATACTTTTAATATTGTGGGACATCTAGGAAACAGGTAAGCTCCCTCGCCGGACCCTCCTTTTTTTCTCTCTTGATATGTTAAGGAAGAAAAGAAAATCGAATTACTAAGAAATTTAGTCCAGAAAAAAAAAAAAAAAAAAAGAATCCAGCATCGTCCTATGTTCTTAAAAGCACAGGAGACTCCTTCCACAAATCTTAAAGAAACATCTCCTTATGTAATACTTTATTTTTTCAATAATCACACACTGTTTTGTTAATTTAAATATAAATCTGTGCTGTTTCCTTTAGTGGGAACTGTGATTCGGGGCAGGCTGACTGGCATCTCTAAATTGTCTGTAATGGGAGAGTGGAAATGTGTGGGTGCTTGTGTCCCGTGATGGGTTGGCATCACCGTATAGGGCGTCCCAAATTTTGTGCCCCCAAATACCTTGGGATAGACTCCCTTTGACCCCGTGTAGGATAAAAGTTTGAGAAAATGGATGGATGGATGCATATGCCTTGAATCCGCAATGTGGGATGTGGTAGCTCAGTGGTTAAGGTGTTCAACAGCTGATCAAAAGGTCATTAGTTCAAATCCCAGGACTATTAAGTTGCCACTACAGGGCCCCTGAGCAAGGCCCTTAATGCTCAAGTGTATAAACTGAAATAAAAAGATGTAAATTTCTCTGGATAACAGTGTCTTGTAAATGACATCTTTCTTTATTTTTTCTCTCCTTCTTCTAATTTCTGTTCAATCAGAACGTTAGACATCAAAATTGTGGTATATTTAAAAATGTCCAAATCTACATAGTAGAGTAAATTATAGTTTGCTAAAGCAAAAAACTAGTAGTAATACAAAATATCCAGAATATGTGTGGTTGTGTGTGAATCTGGCAACCCTGTCCCTATGTAACTCTGCCTGTTGGATCTGTTACTGTGGGCTTTGATCAGCTTGGTCTACACTCTGATATCTGTTCAGTTCTCATCATCTGCTTCTTCTGTATCGGTGGAGGACATGACACTGATCCTTCCTCTACACTGCTGAGGTAACAAACTAATCAGAACGAATCCACAGCGGCTCGTTTTATTATAATCACGACGTCATTTGCAGGGTTTATTGCTCAGATCGCTGTCTCTAACGCTCTGCTGTGCGCAGCAGGGTTGCCAGTGTTAATAGAACTCCTGGATACATTGTTTTATGTTACGGTAAAAATTTAATTTTACAGAAAACGACTTTAGCACTCTAGAGTTCATCTTGCTTCAAAATGTACTTATGAAGGTGGTTAGAGGAAAACCGAGCTTTAGAGTGAAGATATGATGCGAATGTGACCGTACAATCTGGCAACCTTGGTTAATGTTGTGATGTCAATCTGGCAACCCGGACAGTGCGGGTATCGGATCACCTGTTGCAATCGGAGCGCTGCAGGGAGGGATTTGTGTAGTTAATATTTCAGGAATGTCTATTCTAGTGAGTTTAACGTCAATACAATGTTGTGTCGCAAAGTAAAGCACGATATTGTCCTGATTTATTATATATATATGAATCTCTAAAGTTTTTATGGTTGTCAGAAACTAATAATAATAATAATAACAACAACAACAATAGTAGTAGTAGTAATAATAATAATATTAATGATAATAAGTACAATACCAATAACAACAACAACAACAACATCAATAGTAATAATAATAATAATAATGACTATATAAATAATAATAATCATAATAATAATAACAACAATAACAGTAATAATAATAATAATAATAACAACAACAGCAATAATAGTAATAATAATAATAACAACAACAACAATAATAATAATAATAATAATAATAATAACAACAACAGCAATAATAGTAATAATAATAATAATAATAATAATAATTAAATACAGTAGTGGGGGGGCACGGTGTCTTAGTGGTTAGCACGTTCGCCTCACACCTCCAGGGTTGGGGGTTCGATTCCCACCTCCACCTTGTGTGTGTGGAGTTTGCATGTTCTCCCGGTGCCTCGGGGGTTTCCTCCGGGTACTCCGGTTTCCTCCCCCGGTCCAAAGACATGCATGGTAGGTTGGTTGGCGTCTCTGGAAAATTGTCCGTAGTGTGTGATTGCGTGAGTGAATGAGTGTGTGTGCCCTGTGATGGGTTGGCACTCCGTCCAGGGTGTATCCTGCCTTGATGCCCGATGACGCCTGAGATAGGCACAGGCTCCCCGTGACCCGAGGTAGTTCGGATAAGCGGTAGAAAATGAGTGAGTGAGTGAAAATACAGTAGTATTTAGTAGTACAGAGTAAATACAGATTAGGAAACAGTTATATTTTTGTGTATATATATATAACTTTTAAATCTAAACGGATAAAGTCTTAATGCATACAGACTGTTTTAGAGAGAGAGGAGAGAGACTGTGAATGAAATATTGCGATATTCACCGCTGTATTTTACTTATTTATTCATTTTTGTCTGAAGATATCAGATATATCAGAGATTATATATATATATATATATATATATATATATATACTGGTTTTGGTCACTATGGCAACAACTTTAATCTGCATCTGTGTAAGATTAGTATAGTACTTTACTTATAGTAAAGTTATATAGTTTTATATATATACTAATCTTACACAGATGCAGATTAAAGTTGTTGCCATAGTGACCAAAACCAGTCAGAAAAGCAGTGGCTGCCAACCCACACTAAATGTGTGTAATATTATCCTTAACGTTAGAATTCACTCCTGAGGTTTTTGTTTTTTTTCAAATAAAAGACGCTGTTCCTGTTTCCTTATTTATGTCCAATTCCAAAAGGAACCGGTGAATCCAGTTCATCTCTCTGTCTGTCTCTGTCTGTCTCTGTCTCTCTCTCCCTCTCTGTCTGTCTGACTCTCTCTCTCTCTCTCTCTCTCTCTCTCTCGCTCTCTCTGTCTGTCTCTCTCTCTATCTCTCTGTCTGTCTGTCTCTCTCTCTCTGTCTATCTGTATCTCTTTCTCTCTGTCTGTCTCTCTCTCTCGCTGTCTCTCTCTCTCACTCTCTGTCTGTCTCTCTCTCACTCTCTCTCTCACTCTCTGTCTGTCTGGCTGTCTCTCTCTCTCTATCTCTCTGTCTGTCTTTCTGTCTGTCTGTCTCACTCTCTGTCTCTGTCTGTCTGTATCTCTCTCTCTCTCTCTGTCTGTCACTCTCTCTCTCTCTCTGTGTCTCTCTTTTTGCCTGTCTGTCTGTCTTTCTCTCTCTCTCTCTCTCTCTCTCTCTCTCTCTCTCACTCTCTCTCTCTCTCTCTCTCTCTCTCTCTCTCTCTCTCTCTCTCTCTGTGTCTCTCTCTTTTTGGCTGTCTGTCTGTCTTTCTCTCTCTCTCTCTCTCTCTCTCTCTCTCACTCTCTCTCTCTCTCTCTCTCTCTCTCTCTCTCTTTATTTTTCCCTCCTTCTCGGTCATAATTTCTGTTTAAATCCGCTTCCTCCCATCACTAGTAAAGTTGAATCACAGATGCGAAATAAAACCCAAAATAAAAAAGATTAAAAGAAAAGCTGACGTTATCAGAGGAAAAACAGACAGGTGCGGAGATGGAAAAGTGGAAAAGTTTGACAGGTTGCAAAGAGGAAGTGTCACTTCGGGTTGCCAGTTTATACTTTAACAATCTTCTATTTATGTAAAACGGATTAGTGCCTTTCTTATGAATTAGTGCCTTTCAAAACGTTACAAAAAAATAAAAAATAAAAACGTCTTACAAAACGTTATGGATGTAATCTCTACAAAGACTTTTACCAATATTTTTAATAATAATAATAATTGTGAAAAGTTGCTTTTAGAACATATTAAATATTCCTTATCTGGCAACCCGGACTGGCGCTTAAAAAGCGCACGGTAACTTTTTTTTCTTTCCTTTTTTTTTTTTGACAAGCTTTTTTTTTTTTCCACTTGTGACCGACGCTGATCTCCTAATGAATGCGTCCCGATCGCAGTCTTATCGGAAGACACCCGACTTATTTAGGAGCTGCCTGGTTTTTGCTGTATTTAGTTTCTCTGCTTTGGGGATTTTTTTATCCATTTACCTTCTAATCCTTTTCCCAGGGGACCAGACAAGGTAAACACCTCTAATACTGACAGGTGACAGGGACTAACACTTTGTTAGTAATGCATCCTGTTACACTTTATTATAAATCTGTTACACCTCCTATATATATATGTGTGTGTGTGTGTGTGTATACAGTATATATATATATATATATATATATATATATATATATATATATATATATATATATATAGAGAGAGAGAGAGAGAGAGAGAGAGAGAGAGAGAGAGAGAGATGATGTACACTAATAAACAGTAAAAAAGGTGTAGTTCAAGAGAAGGTGTCACCTGGGCAGAGTGACAGGGTGTAAGGCACAATTTCAGCTCTTGCAGAGTAAAACAAAGAAACACGCCAGATAATGAACTCATAAACTCTTAGATTTACATTTATTTTGTCAAAATCCTTCCACACGGCCTTTATCGGTGCGCGTGTTAATCCGTCATCTGCTTCGAGAGCGAGTTCAACACAGAAGAGGCTTGCAGAACTTGTTAAGATTCGGTCCAGTGCTCTCTAGGTGTTCATTCTGCAATGCAAAGGTTCATTCGACACTAAGACCTGAATTAATTAAATATAATGTATATAAAATATATACATAAATAATAATTATTCTTTTTTTTAAATATACAGAAGTATAATTCACTGCTAACTTTTACACCGTTCCGGTCTTTAAACGTGTTAATTCAATCCTGTTTGAGTTATTTGAAGACTGTAGATGTTAATTTCAGGCTTTGGATATGAATTCAACACGTTAGAGAATGTTTTGAAGCTTTGAGATTCGGTTCAACGCTTCTTGTGTACACTGAACGCTGTACACTCGAAATACCGGAATTGTAAATGTTTATAAGTGTTAATCCAACACTATAGATCTTCATTCTGTACTTTATTTCTTACTGCGACACTGTAAAAGTAAATAAAACCCTATAGATTATAATCCAGGTGTTAATCCAGTGCTCTCTGATTTAAAAGTTACTTCAGTGCTGCAGGATTATAATCCGGTGCCCTGGGTGTTAATTTAGTGTCGTGAACCTTGCTGTGAGAGTTGATTAAACATTGTAGGTCTTAATTCTGTGCTTTAGGTGTTAATCCAGTGTCGTACGACTCAAAACATTAACGTATTTTCTAATCTAATGTCTCAGGTGTTAATTCTGTGTGTCCCAAAGTTTTCTGTGTAAATCTAACAGGTTGGTGATAATAACACAGTTTTGGGTGTTAATTGTACGCTTTGTAGATGATTGTCCCCGTGCATTCGATCTTAATTGTACTCGTTGCAGATTATAATACGAGTTTTTAGATTTTAATTGTACACATTCTAGATTGTATTCCAGTGTTTTTAGTGTTAATTCTGTACTTTGGATATTCAAATCCAGTGTTTAAGGTGTTAATTCTACACTCTAGGTTATAATCCAAGATTTTAGGTTTTAATTCTACACATTGTGAATTATAATACATTGTTTTCTGTGTTAATTCTAGATTTTAGAGAGTCAAAAGGTTTTAGGTGTTAATTGTTATAGATTGTACTCTATAATCCAGTGTCAGAGGTGTTAATTCTACACTGTATTTTATAATCCAGTGTCTGAGGTGTTAATTCTACACTGTATTTTATAATCCAGTGTCTGAGATGTTAATTCTACACCATAGATTATAATCCGGTGCGTTAGGTATAGAGTCGTCTGATATTTGACACTTAACTTTGTTGCTAATGTATCATTTTATTTATTTATTTATTTATTTTAATATCTCAATCTTATGTTTATACTCACATCTGACCCTGGATCCTAAAAATAAACCGAATAAACGAATAAATCACCAGCTAACGCAAACGTGAGGGCTAGTAAATGGCAGGCCGCTACGCGATTGGGCCGTGTTTTAACACATGACGAACAGTAGATTTTTTTGCCCCACACACAACCCTGTGTCACACAAAGTGCACCGAAAAGAGTGAGGGAGAAAAGCGTGAGCCGGTAATTAACACCTGTTTTAAAACGAGCAAAACATGTATTCAGGAACTCATTAGGAACTCGGACACCGTGAACCGTCGGACCGTGCGTGGTCGAGGTGCTTCGAGGGTCTTGGAGCCTCTTCATCCTCGCCTCATTAACGTGCCTCTTTTTTCTTTTATATTACAAATGATCCTGTAATTATTCAGCTTTCATTTCAGGCCGAGGTTTTAAACACAACTCGCAGCTGTGTAGCAAAGAGTCTTAGATCGGATGAGGATTTGTGAAAGTAGGAATTATTCATCGTGCAGGTTCTTAAACACACACACACACACACACACACACATACAAGTCTCTTTTAGCGAATCTAGGTGCTGAGGCCTTTCTGTCTGTGAGTCTGTGCACGTGTGAAACACTACAACAGTCGCGTCCTTTCGATTTTGAAATAATTTTAAATTGGAAAACGCTGAACACCGTCACCTGATTAAAAATCTCTTAATATATTAAACAATAATCAACATTCTTTACTTCATCATTCATCATGCTGTATTTGGTAACGATATAAACTCAGGCATCTAAATCTCCATCACATTTTATAGAAAGATTTTAAAGATAAGATTAGATTTATTTATTTTTATTATATATATATATATATATATATATATATATATATATATATATATATTTATTTATTTATTTAAATATTTTTTTCTTTGTTTTTTTTTTTTTTTTGACACATTTTAGTGAACCGAGTGCAAGGTTTCACTCCTTAAGACCTGATTTACTTGAGATGCAGAAAATAAGAAATGGAGACGTCTTTTATCCTTTAAGAGCGATAAAGAAATGTAAAAAAATATCAAAAAGCCTCGTTCTTGAGAAAAAAAACAATTGTTTTAACACGAAAACTTGGAAAAATGTCTGTATTTGGTAGGTTTTAGATGTTATTCACTAATTTGTGAATTTATACTCAACAGAATGTTTGCAGGTTTTGTGTCATGGGAAATAAGAGTGAGAGAGAGTGAGAGAGTGAGAGAGAGGGGGGGAGAGGGAGAGAGAGGGAGAAAGAGAGAGCAAGAGAGAGGGAGAGAGAGAGAGAGGGAGATCGAGAGAGAGAGAGGGAGAAAGAGAGAGAAAGAGAGGGAGAGAGAGAGAGAGAGAGAGAGAGAGAGAGAGAGGGAGAAAGAGAGAGAGAGAGAGAGAGAGAGAGAGAGAGAGAGGGAGAAAGAGAGAGAGAGAGAGGGAGAGAGAGAGAGAGAGGGAGAGAGAGAGAGAGAGAGGGAGAGAGAGAGAGGGAGAGAGAGAGAAAGCGAGAGAGAGAGAGAGAGAGAGAGAGAGACATGCAACAGTTTGTCTTTACCTTCTCTAACCTGCACCTCCTTCATTTTCTGCTTGTACGGTGTGAATAACTTACAAAAAAAAAAGTGAAAATACGACGACCCGCAGCTCTTTTTTTTCTTTCTTTTTCCTCTTGTGAAAGACGTGCGGACTATATATAGTGCACGAAGGGATGATTTAGTCTTTGTTTTGTAGAAGAAGATATGAGTCATCCAGTCGTAGTGCCTCATCAATACGGTGCATAATATAGATATTTTTTTTCGATTATTAAGTCATTCATTGACTCCTGAGGCTGGGGTTTGGTCCAGATGATGATCTCACTGACGTGTGACTTTAGTTAATGAGGTAAACATGGACACGATGAAGACTAGACTGTGAATAGTATATTATATTATGTAGATATTTCTCGACTCTTTTCTGTATACGTACAGTGTAAAACCCAGTGAATTCCTTCACAGTGCTCTTGAAGTTCTCTGTGCTAATCATCAGCATACTCCGCTTGGTCGTTTCTATCTTCTTTCCAGCATGTCTTGTGGTCATTATCACATCTTATACGTCTAAACCGTGTGCCTGTGTGGTCACGTTTACACAAAGACCAAGCATTTGGTTGCGCGTCCCAGATTCACAGCTCAGATCTCTTGACGGTTTCTGTGTTTCTCCTCTCCACAGCTCGGCCCCCGCATCACGGTCATGGAGGCAACTGATGGCTATCTAGCGAGTAAGTTTGGCTTCTGTCTCCTTTCTGTCTTGATGTGTTTTTCTTCGGCAGGGAAATGAATACGAACGCGAGATTATTTTCGTAAACGGGTGTAAAACGTTGTGACGAGTGACAATTGTTTTTTATTTTGTTGTTGTTGTTTTTTTTTTTTTTTTTGGGAGGGCGATGATGATGATTATGAAGATGGTGATGACGATGTATGACATGTCGTGTTACCACACACCTGTGCAATTTCAAGAGTTTGCGTTCCGTTGTTATTGGAAAAAAAAAAGATGTATTTGGAGATCAGAACGAAAGGTTTTTTTCGATAGTCATTATTTCCAGAGAAACCTTAAGTTTTGAAAAATTATGCATAATATCAGAAATTAACTGCTTTGTAAAGTGTGTGTGTGTGTGTGTAGCAGCAGTGTAACTGTGTAAAAATATCTGTATCTTTATCAGTTTAGTATTCCAAATAACATAACCTATGTTCTGAACCCAAAGTGGGCGTGACCTAACTGAACACGCAGTTCTACACCCCCCCACCCCCACCCAACCCCAGTTGTTTTAAGTCTCTTTTTCTTAATGAACACTGATTTTCTTTTCTTTTCTTTTCTTTTTTTTTTAAATCTTGCTTTGGTAAAAACTTTTTCTTTATGTTTGTAACATTTTCGAACAAATGTAAACTCTTTTTATTAAGCGTTTCTCTAGTAACAGAAAATTTCAGATCGTCATCCTTGCCTGTTGATGTGTTTTTTTGTTTGTCGCGGATGTAAAGAGCGGTCTCTCGTTAAAACCGAGTTGTTTACGGCTGCAGTTCTGTCTCTGTCTGTAGGTTTATTTAGTTGTTTGTGTAAACTTCTAAAATCCCATCAGACCGTCGATTGTTTTTTTTTAATTATCAAACCGCTTTCGTCACATCCCGATGTCTTCTGTTTGATGTGAGCGTTGACTAAATAAACCTCTTTACTTTTGACACAATCTTTTCTCGTCCTCCTCTATGATTGGCTGATTGGATAATCGCACCTACAGTACGTGGCATTGTACCTATAAGTGTTCCTATTAAAGTGGCCAATGAACGAGTGTACAAGCTTATGTATTGAGCTAAACAGGCAAATCAAAGTAGAATTATAAACCAATTACGAAACAGGAGATAACTTTTATTTATAAATTTATTTGTTTGTTTGCCCTCTGTTACAATTCGTAGCGTCAACTCAAGTCACGTGTCATCAAACCGACGCTCGATAAACACCGAGATGTAGAAATATCTTGCTAAATGCTCTCTCTCTCTCTCTCTCTCTCTCTCTCTCTCCCTCTCTCTCTCTGTTCCGTTCTGCTCTTGGCTCCTTGTACGATTTGTTATCAGCTTCGGTACCAGGTGCTCAGTGGTACCTTCCCACCTCCCCCTACAGATTCCCTCAGATGGAACGGTCTGATAAATCAGAGAATTCATGGTGTGCAGGTGTACACTGGAAAACAGAGATGAGCTTCTACAGTTAGTTGCAACAGCAGAAAGATTAAGACCGTGGACGGAATAAAACGTCTGTGGGGTTTTTTTAAGTCGTAGGCGAGCTTCATGGTCGATGGTGGAATGTCAGAAATGTCCGACCCAAAGAAGTTCCTAATCCCAGAAACGGAGGAAACAATGCGTTTAAATGGCAGCGTGTATAAGCATCATGCTCTCGACTACACCTCTGCGTCTGGCGTTTTTGTTTGAGGTTCTCGTTCGTCCGTCTCCTGCGGGACCTGCCTATCACCTGTCCACATTTTTTTTGCTTCTATTTCCAGATCCTAACACACCTGACGCTCAGCATTCTGCAGCTCTTGATTACCTCAAACAGGTGTGCAGGTGTGTGTGTGTGTGTGTGTGTGTGTGTGTGTGTGAGTGTGTGTGTGTGTGTTTGTGTGTGTATAAGTGGAAAAGAGCAAAAATGTGGACAGGTTAGAGTGTTAGGAGGTCGGCTTTAACTGGGGGTAAAAAACGATTTTAATTCCTTTTTTTAACACCTCGCTTTCGTATTCTGTATTTCACCTTAAAGCACGTGGCAAGAAAAACAGAAAGTAGCTTGTCCTGAAGCGTTTCTAGCTTTTTTTGATAAAATGAAACACTTGACACGGTTTCATTTTACTGCACTATACTTTTCACTTTTACTGCTTTAATATCAGAAGAAAAAATCTTTCCATCCTCCTCATTACATTACCTTATTAAACCTCGCTGCATTCCTCCGTAGCCATATCTTTTTTTTTTTTTTTTTTTTTTTTTTTTATGTCTTAGCATCAGCTAGGACGGCTCCGTCTCTAAATGGCTGACAGAGCTGAAATTGTGGATCGAAACGTGTGTTCAAGTAAGAACCACACCCAATACATGTCACTCTCAAGTCTGTCAGTTTGGTTTGTCATGTTAGCTATAAGTTTAGAGAAGAAGAACGATGCTAATGCTAATTCTTCAGTATCATCAGTAACTAAAATCTGTCTGATTGGACGTCTTTAGCTTCAGTGAGTGAAAGATTTGAAGTTGTTCAACATTTTCCACAGTATTTCTATGTATTCACATGAGGAGTTGCACTTCTAGTCGAGTTTTTATGTGTCTGATATCAAGATCCAACCTTTAAGGATTTACGATTGACAGAAAGAAACCAAATGAGCGAATCATCTGATCTAAATCACGATCATGAGTGAACATGTTTGTGAACATGTTTGTGGTTGTTGACTACAGAATTTCAGAGCTAAAGCTGCAGGGCCAACATTTACTGTACACCTGATAACCAGAATTCTGCATTTAGCAACATGCTAGAATTTTGACTTCTTTGCTAATTTTACATATTTTTAATCATGGATTGAATCAATAGTTAAATTTAACTTAAAATAAATAAACCTCCATACATTTCTAGCTGACATTTTTTTACTCACTTTTTTACCTCACAAACCTGAAGTTTAGTGTTAGCTAAGCTTCGCTAATGCGGTATTTCTAGCATGAAACATGTATGAACTCATATTAATCCACAACCAAGGCTTTATGTATTTATTCATGAAATAAACAACATAGCGATATATCTATGTTTCTTCCGATTTGACGCTAAAGAGTTAGCGTTGTTGAATGTCTCTGTGATCTTCAGGATACACTTGCTAGTACTTAGCACTTTCTCCCATGAGTGTAACAGAAGGAAAAACATATCTAGTGTGTTAGGACCTTATTGCAATTTTAATGCCAGCATCCTGACTGCTAGAAGGCAGAGTGAACAGGCTACGAACCTTGTCGATCAATTATTTAGCCCTAATCCCTGTGAGGTCTAGACGTCCAGACGAGGACAGAGGAGACCGTACAGCTCTGCGTCCTCACTCCTATGTGTTTTTTTTTTTATTTTTATTACACACATGAAATGTCAATTTAAAGTCATTTCTCCGAACTGGATGGAAAGGAAGGAGGAAAAAAAAAGTATAACCAGCCGGCTAAATCACCACAGTGAGAGTAGTGAAAGTTTAGTGAAATTTTGGCTGATGTATGGAGCGCATTTATTCATTAGTGAATGCTTTAAGTTTAAATCAAATCAAAACACTCGAGTTCCTTTTACGGAACTGACATGTTTTTAAAGGGAAGGTTTTTTTTTTGCCATAAAAAAGTTTAGCTTGAATAAGACGTTCAATTCTGTTCAATTTTATTTATATGGCGCTTCGTATCTTAAATTCAGAAGTTCAGAATAAAAATGTGATTATCACTAATGAAAAAGCCTGTGGTGACGGTGGTGAGGAAAAACTCCCTGAGAGATCATTTGAGGAAGAAACCTTGAGAGGATCCAGAGACAGAAGGGAACCTCATCCTCATCTGGGTGACTCTGGAGAGTTGGATTATAAAGAAAGTCCTTTTTGTAACTGTGTACATTAAGTACAGTAACTGTGGAAGTTGTGTAGTTGTGAAACCGGGAGCTTTGAATTTTTTAAAGTTGTCAATATATTGAATTTTTCTAGTTTCTATAAAGTTTCTCTACTTCTCTATAGCTGCTTTGAGACAATTTGTGAATTGTTAAAAGAGCTAGACAAGTAAATCGAATTGAATTGAATTGTAGTTTTATCATGAATTTTCGTTGAGATGAAACCTTATAACGATTAATGATGGAGACCCGAGGGCAAATCTGAAGCGATGGAACACAGTTACGTTCTGTGTTCACTTTATTACACTCCTTAAATTATGTTGGTTCCAGTTCGAGCTTTTCCGAAACTCGATGCAGTCAGATTGGGGCGGAAAACAAAAAACGTCCATTTTATTTTAGGTTAAAATTTCTTAAAATGGGGGCACGGTGGCTTAGTGGTTAGCACGTTCGCCTCACACCTCCAGGGTTGGGGGTTCGATTCCCACCTCCGCCTTGTGTGTGTGGAGTTTGCATGTTCTCCCCGTGCCTCGGGGGTTTCCTCCAGGTACTCCGGTTTCCTCCCCCGGTCCAAAGACATGCATGGTAGGTTGATTGGCATCTCTGGAAAATTGTCCGTAGTGTGTGATTGTGTGAGTGAATGAGAGTGTGTGTGTGTGTGTGTGCCCTGTGATGGGTTGGCACTCCGTCCAGCGTGTATCCTGCCTTGATGCCCGATGACGCCTGAGATAGGCACAGGCTCCCCGTGACCCGAGGTAGTTCGGATAAGCGGTAGCAGATGAGTGAGTGAGTGAGTGAGTGAGAATTTCTTAAAATGTCAGTTCTTAAAAGCAGTAAAATAAATAAAATTTAAATGCTTTTGCACTGAAACAAAGCAAGTGTAGGTTTCGAAATAAAACAATAAAA